>NC_135517.1:2400000-2497500 GCF_051989575.1 Stigmatopora nigra
ACTATGATTCATGCTAGCAAAAGCAGGCTAATTAGCCACGAGCTAAGTTAGCTCTCTAGGTTTTCCTTACCTGAATTTCCCCCGCCGGGATCCCCGATTCGAGTTCACAAAGTGCCACAAAGTCTCTGAGTTCCAGTTCTGGGGACACATCGAGGGCGAATGTGGTTTCTGGGCGATCCCTCGGCGCGCAGTAAACGGTGACCAGCATTGCTTAATTTTGGACGCAGAATTGGTCGGCAAACCGCTGTAACATAAAGGCACTTACTGTATTTCCTTTATTCACACACAAGAACGCCGCATGCTCATGTTGGTTATGAGCCGCTATTTAGTTGCGCCTCACACTACTAACCAGTCCAAAAGAAAGTCTGATTTTAACCAGCGATGTTCAATATTTTGGATTTACTAGTAAGCATATGACGTGACCATAAATCATTCAAAAACTCCAACATCAAGAATTGTGCTCGTATTCGCCCAACGATGCCGTACCTCGATCAGTTGTTTTTTTACGACAGGTGGTAAGATGGAGCTGGGTGTCGTAAACACAGAAATCTTCTTTTCCTAGTTGATGCTGTTACCATGTAATAATGAGTTAACAGTTAAGCAAAATGCATTCACAGTACACATCGTATGTATTTTTTTAAATTGTAAATGTGATATTTTAAGAATAATTCATCAATGACGGAGCTTTGCGTCGTAAAAGGCGTAACACAGACATCTTGTGTTCCTACTAACATGGTGTTCCCACGTACAATATTGGTTTGACATTTAAACAACACGGTATTTATAGCCTACATAGTGTTTATATATTTTTTAATTGTACATTTTATATTTTAGGAATAATGTATATGTTAATCAATGTTTTCTACACTGCTGTCATTGTCAAATCTTAATCCAAATATTTACAACAATACATTATTAATATATATTTATCAATTAATTATTGTTATTGCAGAATTTTTATTTATTATTGCAGAATTTCGAGAATAAACACGATTTTGTGGTCGTTTTAGTAGGGTCGTTTTCGTTTCTGGTAACTTTGAACGAAAAAAAACTGGTGATTTTTCTAAATTGTATAATTTTATTCCATAAATACTAAATTAAATTTATATTAAAAAAATAGAAGAATACATTTTATTATTCCTTAGGTATAAGAGTTTATCATTTAAATCTAAAAAAAAGTGTCTGTAAAATATATCATTATTTTGTCATGTTGTTGGTTCTCTCCGCCTGCAGCGGCGCTGCCTCGCCCCTCTGCCCCAGTTTTGAGATCACATGACGGGCTGGCTGTCTCCAACATCACCCCTCCCTCCCTCCTCTCCAAAGCTGGAAAAGCCCAACCAAACATCTGACAGGGAGGGAAGAGGCTAAACACCATCGACTTCCCAAGATGCTGGCCCTAATAAACCGGCTTTTAGACTGGTTCAAGTCCCTTTTTTGGAAAGAGGAGATGGAGTTGACCCTAGTTGGTCTCCAGTATTCGGGGAAAACGACGTTCGTCAACGTAATCGCCGTAAGTCTCTATACCTGCCTGCTATGGCTAACTAGCCTAATGCTAAAAGCATTAGCGCTAATGATGGGAGAACGATGACTAGGAAAAAATACTGCTTTAATCAGCGTTTCTGTAGATACAAAAATGATCTAATATTAAGATACTGCGGTTCTATATCATAAAAAATGAACTTAATGAAGAAATTGTCTAGTTACTTGCTAGTTTAATACTTAGACTGGCTAGCATGCTAAAGCTAAAGTGTGTAGCTTTGATCTTATGACCGAGTACTGAGCTTTTCATCAATAATGTTCAAACTGCACATTTTTATTTGAATACACACAATTCTGATATAAATGGAAACGGAATGTGAATGGAATGTAACGTTAATGTGATCTCAAAATGATTAAATTATTATTGAAGTCATTGCAGGTTTTATTTGCAAATGAGAATCAAAACAATATTTTTGAGTTGTTAATATTTGGACTAAAGTGTCTTTTTTGGTGAAAGTACTGTATTACGTTTTAAAATATATATATACAATTTGAATATGGGAATCAAATCAGGTATTTTTAAGATTTCAAACAAATTGAAAAGTAATATTTTGGCATCAAGTTGTCACTAATGCCTTTTAACAAAATAATAGCTCATTAGCTTCAATTTATTTTTAAAGAAATAGTTTATATTAATCGTGAGGGTTAAGGGGAATAAAGTTGTCTATTCTAAAGAAAGTTTTAATGTTTAGAGAAAACACACATTGTTGAATAAAAATAATTGTAACGAAAATAAAGTTCCAATTTGTGACGTCATCTATTTTCAATAAAGTTATAATTTGATTTTCAAATTTATTTGCAACTTTTGCAAATAACAACTAATAAATTAGTAATAAATTAACTATTTATCTATATACATAAGTGTAACATCGCAATCACTTATTGTTTCCACTCCATTGTGGCCCATTTTTAATCTTATTTAGTATTTCTTGTATTTTGCTTCGTTCTACTCACATCCCTGCAAATTAAATGAACACTTTGCTACATACAAAAATGTGGCACCGCAAAGATTCAGTTCCACCAAACAAGCGGTTGTAGGACTTCCTCCAGTCATAAGACCGCTGCAATCATTTCCACTTATCCTTGTCAGGTGACTGTTTCTCGTCATGTGCTGTTATTTGTAGTTGTAATACATAAAGTGAACACTAGATATCGCACTTTCGTTCAATTATCTGAGGCAAGAAAACCAGTAACTTCCCAATATTAAACCAAATGGGATTCTAGGACATGCCTGCTTTATTTAATTAAAAGTCACCTACGATAGGCTTTAATTAAAGTGTAATTTTAATAATTATAATGCTTTAATCATGAAATTGTCTCCTTTCAGTCAGGCCATTTCAGTGAAGACATGATTCCCACTGTTGGATTTAATATGAGGAAAGTCACCAAAGGAAATGTCACTATTAAGGTTGGTTTTTCCTGCTTTTTTTAAATGAATGTATCTATTTTGCTGTATAAAATGAAGTTAAATTTTTCTCAGATTTGGGATATTGGAGGACAGCCACGGTTTCGGAGCATGTGGGAACGCTATTGTCGTGGAGTCAATGCCATTGTGTAAGTATTACGGTTACCCTGGGATGGCAAAAAATGACATTTAATGATGTTTACTACTATGAAATGAGCCGTAATCTTTTTGTGTTTGCACCTAAACTTGTCTGACTCGTTTTTCGACATTCCTCTTGCGCTCTACTCATTTTTTTTAGATACATGGTGGACGCAGCGGACCGAGATAAAGTAGAGGCATCGAGGAATGAGCTTCACAATCTTTTAGACAAGCCTCAGTTACAAGGAATCCCTGTGAGTATTTACTGTAATGTACTATATGCTTAAAAAATAGTATTTTTTCGCATATACGTCATATTTGTCGCTAAAAATGATGACTGAATTGCGGGTACGGCTTATATGCGCATAAATTAGACTTGACATGCACAAATGCTGGTTTGAATTTGTAAATCAGGGGCGTCTTATATGAGAAAAACTGTAAAATTCAACATTTTTTTTAGGCAATTTTAAGGGTACGGCTTATACGCGCATGCGGCTTATATGCGAGAAATTACAGTAATCCACACTGATTTATAAAATGTACGGCTATTCATACTTATAAACTACTCTTCCCACAATACAAAAATATTCAACACCATAATCAATAAAAAAAATCTGTTCATACCTGATTCAGTGTGTATCATTTCTCTCTCTCTATAGGTTCTGGTTCTGGGGAACAAGAGAGACCTTCCCACTGCTCTCGATGAAAAGCAGCTCATTGAGAAAATGTAAGTGCCCACTACAAGAGGGTGTCGATCTATATTCAACACTTTCTGTTTTTGTAGGAATTTGGCAGCCATTCAGGACAGAGATATTTGCTGCTACTCCGTTTCCTGCAAAGAAAAAGACAATATTGGTGAGTTTAGAAGTAGTATCACACTTAAAAAATGTTGACATCATTTCGTTATTGTGTTTTGCCTCCAGATATCACCCTCCAGTGGCTCATTCAGCATTCAAAATCCCGGAGGAGCTGAAAATGTCATAGGGGAAGAGATATTGACGCCAGCTGTTTGCCATGTTACATCAGATGTGTCTTTAATTCACCAGATGCACTCTTTTGCTTTTTTTGTTATTGTTTCCATTTGTAACATCACCACCTACAAACTCTTGGGAAATGCACTACCCCAAATGTAATTTACGATACCAAATGAATGACACGTAATTGGCATTATTTGTCCTTTGTGAACTTGTACGAAGTGGTTTCATAATCATGTGAACATTTGAATGGTCAAAAAAGCCTTTTTACTTATTATTTTTGCCGATTCATTTCACATCCATGTATATTATTTTCAATTATGCAGCCAAGCAAGTCTGTATAAATAGTATCTGGCTTGTATGATTTTTTAACAGACACCGCGCGTATGAATATATGATTTTATTTAAAGTCTGAATGATCAAAAATGGCGTCTGTGGCAGAGTTGTGTTGTAAAAAGTTAGCCTCCCTGCAATCCTTTTTGGGCTGCGAGAGTGGTGGACTTTAAAGTGCCTTGCGCAAACGTCTCGTGAAGAAACATGGCACGCAAGTTGTGTAGCCTCAAAGGGGGAAAAAAATTATCAATCACTTCAGTGTATTCAATTAAAAGCTTGCTTTTTAATATGAGCATTAGAGTGGTTTCTTTTTTTCTTTGAAATGCAGTCTATTTCAAAATTTATGTTTTGAGTAAAATGTATTACAACCAAATGATGATTATAGAGAAAACATTTTAAAATATTTTGATTATTTCACACAAAAAAATATGTTAGTGTAAATAAAACATTGTAGGTTTTGGAGAATAGGGGTTTAACTATAAAAGTGCAACATAAAGTACATTAATTCTGGGATTAATATATTCTAGAGGTGGTCTGATGGCGTTAGGGGTGGCTAGGGTGTGATTTGGCTTTAATGTTACTGTTTAACCTGTACATTTTTTATATTCTCTATTAAAAAAAAAGAAAATATTGCGCTTTTATTGCTAAAATACATCGAAGTCCACTTTAAGTACATCACGTAGAAAAACGATTACCATCCAAATCAGACCTATTAATTCCTCCATAGCCAATTTAACAACGTGCAAATATTATCTGTTGCATTTTGTCCCCATACTTAATTATGCATTTTTTTATGCTTTATTATTTAAATCTGTACTTACCGGACCAACCACGTAAAGCGTAGTATCCCGGACTTCAATTGAATGCAACGTGGTCCACAGCTGTCACCCATAAAGATGCTCCCCATTGGCCAGCACATCCTACACGTCAGCATAGTAAGGAAACACCTCATTACCATGGCTGACAGTTATCTAAGCCAATCATTGAACGTCTTTCTTCACTATCACTCACCAACGTCCAATCGGATGCCTGAATCTCGGGAGGGCCTGGTTTGTTGACAGGAAGCGATTGACTCACGATACAGCCACCAGGCATCTGGGTTCCGAAGGCAAACCTAAACCATCGCTTTCGTTTACTCCGTGCAAAAGTATGCTTTTAAACAGCGATCCGAAGCAAAAATGCAATGGCCGTCGCTAGTAGTCGGCTTAATCCTGCTGAGACTGTCTGTCAGTTTATGGCTTGCCTTCGGGATCGCTGCTTATGTTAGCTTGGGCATCGGCTTCCCCGGCGAGGTGGATGAGCCCCATACCGGGGACCGGGAAAACGCCGAGTCGTGGTCCCAGCGGATAAGCGGCTACAAACATGAAGAAACCACCGGTACTTGTGCTAAGGTGACGGGCGAGTCGCCGGTAAGATCTTACCTGAGCTTCTTCGATGGCAATAAGGACGACTATGTCCGGAGATACAGTTCTTTCCCAGCCACCCTGAAAGCAACAATGAAGGAGAAGGCCAGGGAAATGTTCTACTTTGGATATGATAACTACATGAAATATGCCTTCCCTAAAGACGAGCTTAATCCTATTGACTGTGAAGGAAGGGGTCCGGACGTGCAGAATCCGTGAGTTGTCACACTTAAGAGGATATCATATGATAGACGGGTTTTTAAATAGACTATATTAATATATATTTTTAAAAATGGTTCACTCACTGATCTGGTAGATGATCCAATATGTGCTACTTGCAAGACAGTGTTTCATTTTCCTGTAAAACATAAAGATAGAAGAGGTTAGGGTTAACATATTAACTGCAGCATGATTTAAATTGCCTTAAATTTGTTGAATTTCACAATTTCTCGCATATAAGCCGCCCCCTGATTGACAATTTTCACATCCGTATTCATGATTTTAATAGGGAATAGAAATGTGTTATTTTGAAGGGAAAATCTTCAGAAAAGTATTATTATTATGATTATTAGGGTCAATAGCATAAAGAAGTTAGTCATTTATGCAGTAATGTTTGTTTTCTTACTGCAAAACAGAAAATAAACAACAAATAGTCACCATAAAATTATTATTATTATAATTATTAGCATCAATATAGAAGGAAGTTAGTCATTCATGTAGTAATATTTGTTTTCTTACTGCAAAACAGAAAATAAACAATAAATAGTAACTGTTAATTTGCCAACATCTACTGGTAAATAAGGGTATTGCAACACTAAGTCTTATGCGCATATAAGCCGTACCCTTGATTCAGTCATTTTTTTAATAAATGCGGCTTATATGCGAGAAAATATGATAACTTACACAGTTTTCTAGACTTGTTTCACACAACTATTATCAGAAAATGTGTTTATTGTTTATGATCATTTTGTTTTTAATTTCAGATCCAATATTAACATCAATGACGTCCTGGGAAACTACTCGCTAACGCTCATTGACACATTGGATACCCTATTGGTTAGTTATCTTTTTCATGGTCCAGACTTGTTTTCTATTTTTTCTTTTGAAATGATGCTGTTCATAGAAAAAATATTAATAATTTGTCCTACTAGGTGCTTGGAAATGTCACTGAGTTCCGGCGAGCTGTCAAGCTGGTTATTGACACTGTGTCTTTTGATAAGGACTCCACGGTCCAGGTTTTTGAGGCCAATATCAGGTACTACAATCATTAATAAGACACCTTCTGTTTCATCAATACTTCATTTATATGTGTGTATATATGTGTGTATATATATTTTGTATTGAATTTGTATTGAATTCATTTTCTGGACTGAAATGAGAGAAGAAAAATGCAATTATTGATATAAAATTGGGAAAAATGGAAATATTCTCTATACATCTATAGTCTTCATTCGAATTTGATCATAAAATAAGAAAAATGGCACTCATGATTTACTTTCTCGGTCCGCACAAAATGATGTGGTGGGCCAGATTTGGCCCCCGGGCCGCAACTTGGACACCTGTAGTCTAAAGCCACAGAGGGGGAAATCAACATGTTATTGTGGTCTTATCTACCAATAAATTGCATTTTAGCTACCTCCACATATAAGATGCACGATTAAAATTGCTTTAAAATCGTTGAATTTTACAATTTCTCGCATATAAGCCTCCCCCTGATTCACAATTGTCACCTCCATATTCATGGCTTTAAATAGGGAGTACAAATGTGTTACTTTAAAGGGAAAATCTTAATAAAAATGTTTTTTCTGAGGTACTTTACTTATTAGAATCAATGTTAAATGTATTGATCTCATTTGATGAAGGATACTAGGCAGCCTGGTCTCTGCTCACATCCTGCTAACGGATTCCAAGCATCCTTTTGGAAGGGTGAACTTCGAAGGTTACGAAAACCAGCTCCTGGACCTGGCTCACGATCTGGCTTTACGCCTCCTCCCAGCCTTTGAGAACACCAGCACAGGGATCCCCTACCCAAGAGTACGTCCAACATACCCCAATCCCTTAAAAATCCGTCCATTTTTACTAACATATCCATATCATTTCTTCGTTAACGCAGGTAAACCTAAAAACCGGAGTCCCATCCGGCAGCATTAACGAAACCTGTACTGCGGGGGCCGGATCCCTACTGGTGGAATTTGGAATTCTAAGTCGATTGACAGGAGATTTCACGTTTGAATTTGTAGCTCGACGAGCTGTCCGAGCACTCTGGAAGCTGAGAAACAGCGATACTGGTCTCCTAGGTACAGCATTTAACCCAAAAATGAAACCGTTCACATGCTCAATGGGGTTTAGTTTTTACATTTGAGACATTTTGTCTTATTTTCATTCATTTGTCCAATTAGGCAACATCGTCAACATCCAAACGGGCGATTGGGTGGGCAAGCAGAGCGGTTTAGGGGCCGGCATTGACTCCTTCTACGAGTATTTACTCAAATCGTACATTCTTTTTGGTGAAAAGGAGGATTATGCCATGTTCCAAGCTGCCTATGATAGTATCCAGAACCACTTGAGACGAGGGTAAGGTACTTCAATGTATACAAAAAACTTATCATTGACCTAATTGGTTGTATCACAATCCCTAAACGCACTAAGTACCAGTGTGAGAAACCTCATCATTGCTCACTATGGGCACACCAGTATCACACCTGCCATAAGCAGGTGCATGTCAATGTTCCCTCTAAGTCAGGGGTGTCAAACATACGGCCCGCGGGCTAGATCCGGCTCATCTGGTGGTTTGGTACGGCCCGGGGATGAAAGCTGCATTGTATAAAAAAATATGAATTTTCTTTAAAATTTGTAGTTATTGTATTATGCGCTAGGGGCGCTGTGTTATAGTACGTGCAGACAACATGAATTGACATTTATTTATGTTCTTATGTTAGTCTCTTGTTGATAATATATTGTTCATAATGTAAAAGGAAAATTCTTTTAATAAATATTTTGATAATTTACTCATTCTCTGAACTAATTATTAGTATTAGTGACTAATACAAAGGGGAAAAAGTGGGATTATTGTTAGTTCTATGTCATTTTGCAATGAGTTTACTGGTCCGGCCCGCTTCAACTCAAATTAAGATGTATTCGGCCCGCAGACCAAAGGGAGTTTGACACCTCTGGCTTAGAGGGAACATTGCTCCAATGTTTAAAAAAAACTTGAAGCTCTTATCATTCATCTAATTTGGTTGTATTACAAAACTATTTTTTTCCAATTTACGTAGGCGAGAATCATGCAATGAAGGAGAAGGTGACCCTCCCATCTACGTCAATGTCAACATGATGAGTGGCAAAATCATGAATACCTGGATTGACTCACTTCAGGCCTTTTTTCCGGGTTTGCAGGTTGGCTTGAATACAAAAAGTACTGGGAAAACATCTTTGGATGGACTTTTTTTTCTGGTTGTAGGTGCTAAACGGCGACGTGGAAAATGCTATTTGCCTCCACGCCTTCTATTATGCTATCTGGAAGCGCTTTGGGGCTTTACCGGAGAGGTACAACTGGAAGAGGCAAGCGCCTGATGTCCTTTTTTACCCACTCAGACCTGAGCTGGTGGAGTCCACGTATCTGCTCTATCAGGTGACATTCATTATATTAAAAGTTGTAATTAGATTCACCCAAATTTTGTACAAAAACTTCCAATACATCAACAAGGACTGACTCTATAGGTGACTGTGTTCTTCCCTTCAAAACAATTGCTAAATTAGTTAAAGCACCTTCTCTCTTCATACCTGAAACTCAATAGCAATTAGCATACGTCAACTACTATCTATGTACCTCTTGGCCAATCATCTTTCAGCTACAAATTTGCGATCACAACTCTGTCTAAAAAGATGCGAAATATACATATACATACATATATATAAATATACATATATATACAAATAAATATACATATATATAAATATACATATATATACATATAAATATACATACATATATATAAATACACATACATACATATGTATATATATAAATATACATTCATATATATAAATATACATATACATACATATATATAAATATATACATATACATACATATATATAAATATATACATATACATACATATATATAAATATATACATATACATATATATATAAATATATACATATACATACATATATAAATATATACATATACATACATATAAATATATACATATACATACATATATATAAATATGTACATATACATACATATATATAAATATATACATATACATACACATATATAAATATATATACATATATAAATATACATATACATACGTATATAAATATACATACATATATATATATATTTATATATAAATATACATATACATACATATATACATACATATATATAAATATACATATACATACATATATATTAATATATACATATACATCTATATATACAAAATATACATATACATACATCTTACATATTTACACATAACAGGAATATAGATATGCTCATTAATATGTGCTATCCCTTATTAAATAAACTAATATCAAACTCAATTTTTGGCCCTTGACCCATACAGTTTTAACTGTGAAAGGATAACAAGGTTTAATCCCTGTTATGTACTTTGCAGGCGACCAAAAATCCTTTCTACTTACATGTGGGCATGGATATCCTTGAGAGCCTTGAAAATAATACCAAAGTCAGGTATGTACCTTGCAGTTCTTACCTACTTTTTTCCTCTCCCATTGTTGATGTGCTCTTTATGATCTGCAGATGCGGCTATGCTACCCTCCATCACGTTGTACACAAATCCAAAGAAGATCGCATGGAGAGTTTCTTCCTCAGTGAAACCTGCAAATATCTTTATCTAGTATGTATTCCCTTCAAAATATTCCTAAAATAATGTACACAAATGTCCTCACAATAGAATAACGCACAACTACTCACCAACCAGAAGTAGTATATACTCCTCTCGTATCAGCAATTGCTCCGCCATTCGCACTAATGGAAAAAACACTGAAAAAAATGCAATGCCCCGCCCAGTGCTCCTATAGAAACTCCACAAGGGAGTTGCGACCAGTACTACTGTACACCATACTCCTTTTGAATGGATTATTATGTGATTAATTGCGATTTAAATGCTTAATAGTTCCCAATCCCTAATATTTTTTAACTCATTGCAGCTATTTGACGAAGACAACCCACTTCACAAATCTGGGAACAAGTACATCTTTACCACTGAGGGTCATGTGATGCCCGTTGATAAGCGTTTTCGGGAAAAACGATGGAGTGGAACGTGTCGGCAAGAAGACGATACCACCATGGAGCGACTCTCCCGGAATGCCAGTGAGGTAAGGATAACTTAGCTCGGATTGGTTGGGTGTTTTTACAACAAATCTAGTTTCAAATGTGGCATATATTTAAGGATGATGGCAATTTTTTTAGTGAATAAAATTATTTTCTTGGTTCTCCCGCATAGTGCATTCGGATTCCTGATGCAAGGCGCTACACATTGCCGTTGAAGAGCGTCTACATGAGGCAAATCGATCAAATGGTCGGGGTGCTATGACACATTTTGACTAATGGGGAGAAAACAGATGCAACATGAATTGTAATTTTTCACTGGGTGAAATCTGTCAATTTGTTAGTGTGTTAAGAAATAATGCTTGTGTGTATTGGGTGTGACCGGACGTTTGGTCGCCGGACGTTTGGTCGCGCGGACGTTTGGTCGCCCGGACGTTTTGGTCGCCCGGACGTTTTGGTCGCCCGGACGTTTTGGTCGCCCGGACGTTTTGGTCGCCCGGACGTTTGGTCGCCCGGACGTTTGGTCACCCGGACGTTTTGGTCGCCTGGACGTTTAGTCGCCCAGACGTTTGGTCGCCCAGACGTATGGTCGCCGGGACGTTTGGTCGCCCGGACGTTTGGTCGCCCGGACGTTTGGTCGCCGGGACGTTTGGTCGCCCGGACGTTTGGTCGCCCGGACGTTTTGGTCGCCCGGACGTTTGGTCGCCGGACGTTTGGTCGCCGGACGTTTGGTCGCCGGACGTTTGGTCGCCGGGACGTTTGGTCGCCCGGACGTTTGGTCGCCCGGACGTTTTGGTCGCCCGGACGTTTGGTCGCCGGACGTTTGGTCGCCGGACGTTTGGTCGCCGGACGTTTGGTCGCCGGACGTTTGGTCGCCGGACGTTTGGTCGCCGGACGTTTGGTCGCCGGACATTTGGTCGCCGGACGTTTGGTCGACCGGACGTTTGGTCGCCCGGAAGTTTGGTCGCCCGGGCAGTTGGTCCCCGGTCAAATGTACTTAGATATTAAACAGTACTTAAATATTAAACAGTTCTTAGAATTAAACTCTCTCTCTTAGATATTAAACTCTCTCTCTCTTAGATTTTAAACTCTCTCTCTCTCTCTTAGATATTAAGTTCTCTCTCTCTCTCTCTTAGATATTAAACTCTCTCTCTTAGATATTAAACAAAAAGACCGGCAACCAAACGTCCGAGCACCGTATTGGGATATGCAAAAAAAAATGAAACACATCCCACATTTTTTGAACATTTAGTGCCTGTTTGTAATTCAACACAAGGGCTTTTCTCTGTTTTTAAATCGTGCCTGCCTACATAGTCAATTCTTGACTTTTTTCTCCATGTTTTTGGGTGCCATAACATACATTGACAACTATTTTTAAAAGTGCCTTAGCTTTTTTTTGTGTTATTCCGCAGGAATTTGTGTGTACAGATGTTTACATGTTTACTAATTCAAGCCATAGTTTATTTTTATTTTTTGTGCATTTTTTTAATGCTTTTTAAAAGAAAAATCCCAGGATTTATTAGTAGGATTGTGATTACTTCCTACTGGATATAATTGTCTCAGGGTTTTAAGGAAAAACAAATGAACAATCTCAAAGTTATTGTCTTAGTTATTGCCTGTAATATGATAAAGGTATTATATTTTTTTGTTGATTTTCTGATTAAACATGCTGCACAGTTTTTTGTCACTCTTTTCTATATGGGTTAAAATAATTAGATTTAAATTTGAATTACTTAAAAGAAGAGCTTAACTTTAAAGTATTATAATCTAGATTTAAAAACACATTTTAGAACCAAATTTTTAACCCAAACTCTAAATTTTACACTGAAAAAAACTACTTTCTTGCTCTTAAATAGAAGACAGAACTAATTTCTTCTTACAAATGAATTACAAATGAAAAAAAAACCAAACTCCTAATTTTACACTGAAAAAAAACTATTTTCTTGCTCACAAATAAAAGATATGGAACTAATTTCTTCTTAAAAATGGAATAAAATGTAGAATCTCTTCTCTACGGAAGCTTTAATAATGAATTCATGCTTTAAACAGCAATTTCTGCACGGAATTCCTCCGTTTTTTTCCTCAAATCTTCACTTTAAAATCATTTTTAACATCTAACAAAAGAAATTAAAATCTATAATACATATCATATGATATCTTACAAAGCCATTAGTCTAAGTTTAGTCTTAGAAGTGCCTTTGTGCATCCCAAAGAGAGGCTTCTCATTGGATGTTTTAGCCTCCCATGACAAGTTAGCTCCGCTATAAACAAAGAAATCTTACTGGTAGGAATTCTGCTGGGTTTTGGTCTCTTCTGTCCATTGGGAGTCAAAGCTACGACTTCTTTTGCATGTTTTTTGAAGGGCCATTTTTGTTTTTTTTACCTTCAGTAGATGTAGATTTTGCAGTACCTGTAGAGGAATTTTTATATCACCCTGCAAAAAAAGGTAGACGTTAGATATAACGACAGAAAAGATCAGTTTATATCGATAATTATCACTTTAAGTACATCTTTTTTGTTTCAAATATGAAACTTAGAACTTCTGTGCATAAGTAAATAAGAGAATTTTCAGTGTAGTCCTGCATCTCGCTTATTTTGGCTGTTATTGACCTTTTATGTTCTTCTTGTTAGGCTTTATTGCTAACAAAAACATGTTTCCTCATCATACTTTTCTTCTGCGTGGTCATTAGGAACTAGCGTTCAACTTGCAACAGCGCCCCCGTTCTCTGTGGTGGTCGGATGGTGTAATTACAGTTAAAAATATCAACTTTTTCTTATGGAAACCTTATTTTGGCTTGTGAACCTAATTTAAAAAGCCCGATTTTAGTTTTCGGACCACCATCTTGGAATCCTAAAACCCTTTTACACTCCGAATCGGAAACCTTAACTTGAAAACCTGTACTTTGACTTCAAACCTTCATGTGAACCACTAACCTTGCTATAGAACCATGATTCGTGCGTGAAGGTCCTTCAGAAGAGGCCGCAATCCTTCAGGTTTTCTTTAATGATGATATCTGTGACCGCATCGAACACAAACTTGACGTTCTCCGTGTCTGTAGCGCAGGTCATGTGCGAGTAGATTTCCTTCACGTCTCGACGCAGGTTCAAATCCAGGAACTGAACTTTGATGTAGTTACCAGCATCCTCATAAGTGTTGGGACCTCAAAAAAAAAAGAATACGAGCATGCTTTGAGAACCAACTTTGCCAGATAGTACAGTAATACCTTGACATACGAGTGTCCCAACATGAGAAATTTGAGATACGGGGAAAACTCTGCCAAGTATGCAAAGGGCTGCTTATGAGAATTTATGCTTAATCCTTAAAATCACGTCGTGGATTGTTCGATAATTTTAAAAAAACGAACTGGTAGTTCTAGTAGTAGTAGAACTAGTAGTTTCGACTCAAAAACCGTGGTGGAATACATTAACCCCTTTGCCTCGGTTATACCACAACAAAGTTAGACCCATTAAAGTGTGTATCATAATTTTATAGCTACTCAAAAAGTATTTGTTACTTTGTGAGTAGGTGGTGAATTAGAACCAATAAAAATATGTTTTTGCATTGAAAAATCCAGTTTTTGGTGTTTTTTTTGGAGGTTTGGGAACAAATTAATTTATATTTAGTTCATTTTTATGGGAAAAGTTGATTTGAGATACAACCATTACATTGACATACAAGCTCAGTCCCAGAACGTATTAAGCTTTTATCTCAAGGTATTACTGTATTGTGATTTTGAAGTCCTCACCATCGTAATCAGGGAAGCACATGCTAAGGTGAGCCTTCTTGATTTTCTCCAGGAAAACATCTTTTTTGTTCAAAAAGAGGACAATGGAGGTGGTGGCAAAGTAGCGATGGTTGCAGATACTGTTGAACAGATGCAGGCTTTCGTGCATTCGGTTCTGGGGGCAAAATAGAAGAGGTTTGAAACCTGTAGAGTGCCTGTTAATCGTTTTCTATTGGTTAAGAGCTCTTACCACTTCGTCATCTTCCACCAAAACCATGTCGTAGGCGCTCAAAGCGGCAATAAAGATGATGCAGGTGACTCCTTCAAAACAGTGGATCCACTTCTTTCTCTCCGATCTTTGACCGCCCACATCGAACATTCTACATTGAGGGCCAAAAATGGAGATTTCGAAATAACGACTTGAGAATGAAGACGTTTCTAGTATGTTGAGGCAGTTTTAGACCCCAGAAGATGTTCCTGCTTTAGGAAACTTGGACAAAATTCTAGTTTTAAGTGAGAGTTTTCCTAAGATGACCTTCTGGAGTGAAGCTAAGGTTCTAGTCTTAAGTTAAGGTAAGGGAGAGAGGATACAGGTCCAGATAGTGCTTTCTAGTGTAGAGAGATTTTTTCTGGTGTAGATGGTTGCAGTTTCGAGGGTGTAAATTTGAAAAATTCAAGTCAACGGACAATGTTTTAGTCCTGAACTAAGGTTTCAGTCTTAGGAGATTTTAGTCTTGAGATAAAGTACTTGTGACCAGAGGAGTTTCTGTTCTTAAGAGAAGGTGTTCAACTTTAGGTAAATTTCGAGTCCCAAGAGAAAGTTCTCCGTCCCTGAAATTGTTTTTTTTCTTTAGCTCACCTGAAATTAAGATCCTTCAAGCCGAACTGGGTCTCGATGATACCAGTGGTTTTCACCCTGGATCGCAGCACGTCTTGCTCAGTGGGCACATACCCAGGTTGGATCAGACGCTCCAAGTCGTTCAAGTAGCTAAGAACACAAGTGCGATATTGACCATGACCGGACAGATATCAAACAGTCCTTACATATGAAACAGTACTTAGATATGAAACAGTACTTAGATATTAAACAGTAGTTAGATATTAAAGAGTACTTAGATATTAAAGAGTACTTAAATATTACACAGTACTTAGATATTAAACAGTACTTAGATATTATACAGTACTTAGATATTATACAGTACTTAGATATTATACAGTACTTAGATATTATACAGTACTTAGATATTATACAGTACTTAGATATCATACAGTACTTAGATATCATACAGTACTTAGATATCATACAGTACTTAGATATTATACAGTACTTAGATATTATACAGTACTTAGATATCATACAGTACTTAGATATTAAACAGTACTTAAATATTATACACTAATTAGATACTAAACAGTACTAAGAATTTAAACAGTACTTAAATATTAAACAGTACTTGGATATGAAACAGTACTTAGATATTAGACAGTAGTTAGATATTAAACAGTACTTAAATATTACACAGTACTTAGATATGAAACAGTACTTAGATATTAAACAGTACTTAGATATTATACAGTACTTAGATATTAAACAGTACTTAGATGTTAAACAGTACTTAAATATTACACAGTACTTAGATATGAAACAGTACTTAGATATTAAACAGTACTTAGATATTAAACAGTACTTAGATATTATACAGTACTTAGATATTAAACAGTACTTAGATATTAAACTCTCTCCTAGATATTAAACAGTACTTAGATATTAAACTCTCTCTTAGATATTAAACTCTCTCTTCGATATTAAACTCTCTCTTAGATATTAAACTCTCTCTTAGATATTAAACTCTCTCTCTTAGATATTTAACTCTCTCATGAATATAATTTTGAGAGCTGGCTTCAACAGTAAACTCTCTGTCACCACGATCCCTCCCCCCCACATCATTTAATTTCAACTTTGTTGGACTTACTATCCAGCCGAGTCATTCAGCTGGTACTCAGAGGCCCGGTCAAAACTAGCCTGGATTCCCGAATCCTTCCACAGGCGCAGGATAATATCCGACATCTCTTTGGGCATGGTCCCTTCCTCGATAGTATCGGCCAGATGCATCAATTTCCTGGCGTCATCCTACAAAAAAAAATAAAACCCAAAACCAATCCAAAAAACCAACTTTGGCATCATTTTGGATCACCTGTTGATCGGAGTGGCCATAGTTGATGCTGAATGTTGTCATGGCTTTCACGATGGCCATGATTGACTGAAGGGTGTTGCTGTAGATGATGGCGATGAACTCCATGGACTCTTCAAGGGAGTAGCCATCTTGGTGAATAATTCTGGAAAGTAACAGAAAGGAATAGTAAGGGAGATTGTTACATTTATCTTGAAAATTTTAAAAAGACCCTGCCTTTTTTTTAAAGTTAATTAATTTTTTGAATTATTTACTTTTTGAAAACTGTGTTTTTTTAATTAATGTCAGTTCAGGGGTAGTTTTTGAAATATTTTTGTCTTTGTTTTTCAATATTATTATTTTTGGTTGTTTTTTTTTTTAGATTGTTTCCCTTGTTTTTTAATTATTTTTCTTGGGTTGTTTTTTGAATAGATTTTTTTACCTTGTTTTTAAAATGTTTTTTTCTCGGGTTATTTTTATTGAATATATATTTTTTCCTTGTTTTTAAAATGTTTTTTTCTCGGGTTATTTTTATTGAATATATATTTTTTCCTTGTTTTTAAAAATGTTTTTTTCTTGGGTATGTTTTTTGAAATTAATCTTTTCTTCTTGATTTCGCAAATTATCTTATTTTTGTTGTTGTTTTTTGAATGAATTTTTTTGTACTGATTTTAAGTTACATGGAATGAGCTTCTGTCAAATAAAACAATTTTTAAGTGATTTTCTTGGTGATTTTCTTGGTTTCGCAAATTATCTTATTTTTGTTGTTGTTTTTTGAATGAATTTTTTTGTACTGTTTTTAAGTTACATGCAATGAGCCACTGTTAAATAAAACAATTTTTAAGTGATTTTCTTGGTAAACATCAAACTAGTTGTAAACATTTTTTGTCCATTAGTAACAAGTGTTCGATTTTCCCCCCAAAAATCTCCCAAAATATTCCAACTGAAGTGCTTACTTCATCTGTTTGACGATTGTGCTTTTTCCTGATTCGCCAGCACCTGCAAAACATAACGTAAAATGTCATTTATAACAATGAAAAAGTACACACGACAAGTTTAATACTAATAATCGGAAATAATGATGAGCTCATTGTGTTCATGATGAGAAGGCCAATGGCTCTTAATGCTTCTTATCGTATAATCTTCTCCAAAGCTGATGTCAGGACAAACATTCTCCTTTTGTCCGTGACCTACATTTTAATATTCATGACAATCTCTGTCATCATATGAAAAAAAAACCTTTTTGCAATGGGAAGCTGGCATTAAATATGATATCTAATGCAAAATGTAATTAAGCGGAATTAGCGGACAATTGTTAGCTAAAATAGCTTTATTGGTTTTGTCGATTTATTAGGAAATGCATGTTTTGGGGTTATTAAACGCTAAATATTTATAATAATATTATTATTATTATTATAAATTATAAATATAATAATGTTCTTTTGGTCTATGTAATGACTTTTTAATAAATATACTTAATGCAATATTTTTCAATTAGATTTGAAGATAAAATTCATTTCTTTCTTAAAAAAATTGTCAAATTATTACTCTCAATTTTTTATGTTTTAAATTTATTTTATGAAGTATTTTTAAGTTATTCTATTCAGCATTTTTCCTGTAAAATAAACAATACAATGCAATATTTACCTTCCCATTACTAAATTTTCCAAACAGAACTAAAATTAACTAATATAAAATAACAAAATATTATAATACTATAATATATAGCAATATTATATTAACATTACTTCACAAATAATTTAATTAACAATAAAATACAACATCCATCCATGTTTTACATTATATTAATAGAAAAGGTAACCCAATATAATACATAACAATTATCTTCCTTTAGTTTAATATTATTAATGAGACAATAACATAAATTTCACTAAAATTTCAATGTCGCATTTCTGTAATTTGATTGAAAAAATAATAATAATAAATAGTAGTTTCATAATCTAAACGAGTGGTGTCAAACATACGGCCCGCGGGCCGGATCCGGCCCGTCTGGTGGTTTGGTACGGCCCGGGGAAGAAAGCTGCATTACATAAAAAAAAAGTAATTTTTCTTTAAAATGTGTAGTTCTTGTATTATCCGCTAGGGGCGCAGTGTTTCAGTACGTGCAGACAACATGAATTGACATTTATGTTCTTATGTTATTCTCTTGTTCATACTATATTGTTCATAATGTAAAAGGACAATTATTTTAATAAACATTTTGATAATTTACTCATTCTTTGCACTAATTATTAGTATTAGTGACTAATACAAAGGAAAAAAGTGGGCTTAAACCTGGTTTTCTATCAAATAGCCAACATTACCTAATAGCAGTAACTTGACAGTCCTGGCGTCTTTATCAGCATCTTCCTTGAGTTTCTTCTCCAGCTCCTTTGAGCGTTTTTCCTCGGCACTGGCACCCGCCCCCATGTCGCGCTGGTCCCGGCTCGGGCCCCTCCGCCGAATCCAAAAGTTCCCTGAAGAACGAGCGAGAAGTAGATGCGACGTCGCTGGATAACTTTGCCAGTATTTTCCTTGGGACTTAACAATGGGGATTGCAGGGATCGCCCACCTGACGGAGTTGCTCGACCAATGGGGTGCAAGGACAGGAGTGGTGGAGGGTTGAGGGTACCTAGACGGAGAGACTTGAGGGGGACTTTGCTGTGCTCAGCGGAAGATCTACATCGGCTCAAGTGCTTATCTGTTAGCAAGCTTCACACTTTGACTCGCATTTGAGTCCTAAAAACTCCAAATATTAGCTTCGAAAAGTAGTTCAAGACCTTAAGATTTGCTCCAAACCTAATTTCAAACCCCCAACCTTTTGTTTAAACCCTTAACAGTCCTCCTAGTTAAAACTAATTAGTATATTTGTTGTTAGCATTGAGTTCGTAAAGTGACTTAAAGTTCGAAATCTTCCCCTGAATGTGTTAGCTTAGTTTGAAACTAGTTTCAAACTCTTAAAAAGTGACAAAGAGTCATTTTCAGTTTTAAAATGCGTGAATATTTGCGATATAATTCTAAAAAAATGTATCAGTTGGAAGATTAGTGTATATTTGATTAGCTACTGGTTGAAAATGATTTGTTTTTGGCCATATTGTGTTTTATTTGTCTGTATTACCCTGAAAATTTAATAGCGACAACAAAAATGGAGGTGTTTGTTTCAAAATTATAAGTAATAATGAGTATTATTAGCATGTTTGTAGGGAGTGTGATGCGTCTAAAGAGCTTTGAGGGTTCACCCCACAGATCTCATTGACCTTAATCTGAGTCTGGTTAAGTATCCTAATCTACTCACTTTCAATTATAAATGGCTGCATATAGTGAGAGTGACTCACAATCAACGTTTCCTCTAAGATGCGAAACAACTGTGCAATTAAATCAATGTATGTATGCAATGTGTGTAATGTGTGTAGTGTGTGTAGTGTGTGTAGTGTGTAGTGTGTGTGTAGTGTGTGTAGTGTGTGTGTAGTGTGTGTAGTGTGTGTAGTGTGTGTAGTGTGTGTAGTGTGTGTAGTGTGTGTAGTGTGTGTGTAGTGTGTGTGTAGTGTGTGTGTAGTGTGTGTAGTGTGTGTAGTGTGTGTAGTGTGTGTAGTGTGTGTAGTGTGTGTGTAGTGTGTGTGTAGTGTGTGTGGGGTGTGTGGGGTGTGTAGTGTGTGTGTAGTGTGTGTAGTGTGTGTGTGTAGTGTGTGTAGTGTGTGTAGTGTGTGTAATGTGTGTAATGTATGTAATGTATGTGTGTAATGTATGTAATGTATGTAATGTATGTATATATGTATATATGTATATATGAATGTAATATATGTAATGTATGTATATATGTATGTAATGTATGTATATATGTATGTAATGTATGTATGTAATGTATGTATGTAATGTATGTTGTATGTAATATGTATATATGTATATATGTATGTAATGTATGTATATATGTGTGTAATGTATGTAATGTATGTAATGTATGTATGTAATGCATGTATGTAATGTATGTAATGTAATGTATATATGTATGTAATGTATGTAATGTATGTAATATATGTAATGTATGTAATGTATGGAATGTATGGAATGTGTGTAATGTGTGTAATGTGTGTAATGTATGTAATGTATGTAATGTATGTAATGTATGTAATGTATGTAATGTATGTAATGTATGTAATGTATGTAATGTATGTAATGTATGTAATGTATGTAATGTATGTATGTATATATGTACGTACACAGAATATACTCTTAATATACATACGTAAATTCTAGTGACATTTGTTAAGATGTTTTATATATGGATATTAATAATCTAATCTTATTTAATCTGAAATATTCCCTTTCCTAATAAACCTCGCTTATTAAAACCCTAAATAATTAAAAAAAATAGCTTCCTGCACAAATATAGCAAGAAAGTTACAGCTGTTATTATAAAATATAAAGCATTTATTTATTCGTCAGCAACATTGACAGGGAAGAAGTTATTATTATTATTCTTTTTACAAGTTATTATAACAAGCGAGAGGCGATGGAAAACGGGAAATCAAATTTCAAATATAAGTACTGCATTATTTTGATATTACTTCTATATTCCCACAATGACATTCACAGGAACAAAGCCTCTATTTTTTTTTTTAGACAAACACTTTAATATACTTACTTACTTACATTGTACATGCATGCCATGCACCACCAAAAGACGTCCTGCCAAAATTGCTCGTGATTGGACCTGCACTAAGAACGCTTTTTCCTGCAAATTAATCTTATTAACGACATTATCTTATCTTAGTTGCAACATACATTTATGGAAGAGATTTTAGGGCCAGTAAAGGAAATAAAACCTTGGTCAGGATTCTGACTATACTCACTTTTAAGTAAAATGTCTGACTTTATTCTCATAATTGTCATTTTAAGGTAAGAATTGGCACTTTATTCTCATAAAGACACATTTTAAAGTGAGAATTCTGAGAATAAATTCAGAATTTTGATTTTAAAATGAGAATTCTGAGGAAATAATTCTGAATTTAGATTTTAAAATGAGAATTATGAGAATAGATTGAGAATTTTTATTTAAAAATGAGAATTCTGAGAAAAAAACTGAATTTAGATTTTAAAATGAGAATTCTAAGGAAAAAAATCTAAATGTTGATTTTAAAATGAGAATTCTGAGAATCAATTCAGAATTTTGATTTTAAAATGAGAATTCTGATAATAAATCCAGAATTTTGATTTTAAAATGAGAAGTCTGAGAATACATTCTGAATTTTGATTTCAAAATGAGAATTCTGAGAATCAATCAGAATCTAAAAATGAGAATTCTGAGAATCAATCAGAATTTTGATTTTAAAATGAGAATTCTGAAAATAGATTCAGAATTTTGATTTTAAAATGTGATTTCTGATAACAAATCCAGAATTTTGATTTTAAAATGGGAATTCTCAGAATAAATTCCAAATTTTGATTTTAAAATGAGAATTCTGAGAATAAATTCCAAATTTTAATTTTAAAATGAGAATTCTGAGAATCAAGACAGTATTAACTAACTTTAACACTCACTTTTAAAGCAGAAGTCGATCCAACTACCTGTCACATGGTAAACAGACACTTAACCATTTGAGTTAAGTTCCCATCCACTTCCTACTATGCCACAGACTGGCACACTATTTTTCAGTTTGACCTGAAACGAGAGAACTTGTATCAATAGACAAATATCGTCAAAACCACAAATTCCACATATGCTTTTCCAGAAAAAAAATAATAAAAAGGGACCTAGGAGGGTAATTAAACAAATTAAAACACACAAAAAGTAAAAAAAATGCCTGGTATTCTTTGGTTTATTATGTTTAGCCATTAGGATAGACTGCAAAACTGACCTTGGCCTGAAATTTGAAGGGGGGCGCCACTGAGTGGTCTATGGGTATAGGACAGTACCAGTTAAAAAAAAATACAGTCCAACTACAGTGAAATTTTAAAAGTACATTAACGATTTAGTACAATACATTTGCATTTCAAATCGATCATTTTTTCAGTCTATTACATAAATCTATAAATTCATACATATCTAATAAGATCATTAAATAATATTCCCTTTTTACTCCAATATTAAAATATTCAAAGTATAAAATGGCCGATTGGATGACTGTTTTTTTTTGAATGATGCTAATCGTAGTCTCATAGACGTTAAAAAATGACCAAAAAAATGATTTAAATGAAAACATTTGCAATGTTTTTGTTTGAATCTTCTTGTATACTCAAAGTGACCCTTAACTTAACTTAATTTGAAATTAAAAAGGCGTTATTAGATGTATTTTAGCTAACTTAAACGGCAACCAAACCAACTTGAGCAATCAAACCCAATGGCAAATCAAAGGATTTTTTTTTACACGGGGTGGCCTTGAAACTGCCCTTTTACGTCTCTCAAAAACTTTCTAGTCCCATTCCCCCTTTTCCAGTCCTCCCAAAACTGCCCAAAACACCCCAAAAAACGTAAATAAAAACATCCTCACATACTCATTAACACTAACCAGAACATCCAAATAACAACGACGTCAACATATTCACAAAAAAAACGCATTTCTCCCTAAATAAGTACAAAGAATAACTTTTTACAACCTACAATAAATACGGTGCCTTTAACCCGAGAGTTTTTTTGTCTTTTCTGTCGTATTGCGTCCATTAACGAGTCGCTTTTTCGAGGGAAAGGGTGGTGGGCGGAGCTTTCTCTTGGCGAGGGCGGCCGGCTCCTCATGTCTGGGCGGAGCTAGTTTTATCGTCACGATGCCGACGGTTACGTGGTTTCTTCTGTTCCTTCAGTTCTTTGAGACTTTTGACTTTACCATCCCCGAGGCCGCCTCCCACTACGGCAATGGCGCCAACGCCACCGCCGCCATCACCCAGCTGCCAGTAATCTTGACAGTATTGGTTAATCAGGCCCATCTCTGGTTGGCTAAGGATGGTTAACAGGTCCTTGTATTGGCCGGCACTTGGCGTCCAAGCGCTGGATTGGAGCGGGGCGAGGGCTGGGGATGGCGCCCCCGTTTCCACCAGGACGTTGTTGACAGTGCGGCTGGATAAGACCACTAGTTGTAGTTTAACCAACGTATGCTTGAAGTTTTTCTCCGTCGATGTACATTGGTAGATGCCGTTGTCCGATGGTTGTAAGGAGCGAATCAGGAGGCCCTGTTCCGTTTTCAGGATCCGGCCTTCAGAGCGAATCTGGGCGGAGTCAGGAGAAGTTGTGAGTATTCTTTTCAAGACTCAATGTTCTCCATTAAAGCTGTTGGCTTTTTTTTTTATTGGATTTGATGGGAATGTTTCTTTTTGGTGGAAAATATGAAATGAAGGTTTGTCATATTTGGTGGGAGGAGTTTGTTTATAGTTTTTTTTGTTCAAGAAATGGCCTTGAAATCTCTTAAAAAGTGATAGGATACAAATAATTGCCTTTGAGTACTCAACGTTTTCCTAAAAAACATGTTGGCTTTTTTATTGGATTTGATGGGAATGTTTCTTTTTGGTGGAAAATATGAAATGAAGGTTTGTCATATTTGGTGGGAGGAGTTTGTTTATAGGTTTTTGTTCAAGAAATGGCCTTGAAATCTCTTAAAAAGTGATAAGAGACAAATAATTGATTTTGCTATCCATTATGGGAACCAACCAGCCCCTCATTGATTGAAATTTAAAATATATATATTTTTGTATGCCGGTTAGTACAGAAAAAAATGCCTGAAATGCTAAAAAAAATGTTTAAAAAAATGAGATGTCAACAAGTCAAAATTAAATCTTACAGAAAAACTTCACTGATTAAAACGCTTGGCATCTTGAAATTCCAACTTTCTGTATTTTTTTATATATTTTATATGTATATATATATATTTTTATATGTATATTGATGTATTCTGCATTTTCACGATCGAGTCAAACAATGACCAGTTATTAATATTTCCAATTAGACAAAAATAAACCATTTTGAAGGGAAATAGAGAATTTCATGTATTATTCAAACTGTCGTTAAACAGCTTAAATCACTTTTTTTATGCAATTTCACTCAATCCTAGAATTTTAAAATGCTGATTTTAGTTTGCAGATTACCGTATTTTCACGACTATAAGGCGCACCCTCAATGAATGATTTTTTCCATATATAAGGCGCACTGTATTACAAGGCGCACTGTCTATTTTGGAGAAAATTGAAGACTTAAGTGCGCCTTGTAGTGGTGAAAATACGGTAATTGCTATTGACTTCCAGGTATGAAGCACTCACTCACTACACAGTCACCTCTAGAGCCAGCCATTGTTGATGTTTTGGATTTTTTTGTATAAATAAATATTTTTTAATTACCTCTTTTCTCCTGTCACTGTTTTCTTTCTGAAGATGCCATTTGAGAGAAACATGTGGAGACCTAGCCTGGCACTCCAAAAACGTTGTACTCCCTTCCACACCATACTGAACGGTCTCCAGAGTATTCTTATTGGCTGTAAATCAAAACAAACAAAATATGAACAACTACAAATTACTTCTCTTGTCGAAAACTGTTGGCCATCTGTACAAAAAATATTTCTGGCTTAAAAAATGTTTCCAACATGTCAATAAATCATTCCTTTCGAAAACGAATGGACACACCACGGCTATGTTTGGATTTATTTCCTGTCCACAATAATCTATCTTATTTGGTGAGTTGGCCATTTTGAATGAACGCATGAGTGAATTGAGGTCGCTCAGCTTTTTTTGGTCTATGTGGACTTCTTTTAAAAAGATACCCTGGGTAAACAGGCCCCAATTTCACACAATGTAAACAAGTGGGTCATGACAAAAAGTGATTTTTTGTACGAGTTAAGCAAGTTAAAAGTCAATTGTCTACTCACCGTTGGAATTATAGCCTCTGCATTGGCGAATAGGGTTGCCGTATTTGACGTCCTGACGACGGCTGCGTCTGTAAGAGTCAAAAAATCCTTTAAAAATTGACTTATGAGTTGAATTTGTAGTATAACAAAGGACATAACTCAATTTCTATTGTCAATTTCACATATACAGTCATACCTCTACTTACGAAAGTTTCAGGTTACAAAATGTTTTATATGCCAATGAATGACTCAACATCCAAAAAAAAAATCTAAGTTACAAAGTCCCCCAAAAAGTAAATGTGTCTACTTATCCGTTTTTCATTTTAAATTCCCCTTATTAAACGATTAAAAACTACAAAAGCAACTTGGCACATATTTTCACACACACACACACACACATAGGGAACACGTAAAAGTCTAAAATGTACTACAAAGTGTACGGCTTTCGGCTATAATGCCTATATTTGAAGACCAAATGTGTTTGAATGACATTATTACGCATTAAAACCAATAAGAAAAAATAGATTTTCTATATCTTATACAACAACAAAGCAGCTACCTCTTCTGCGACGCCGAATATCGAGAGCAAGACTTTCCATCCCAAGCGCAATACGGGTCTCGGGCCAGGCAGCAGTCGGCGCACACCTCGCCGTAAACGTCGCAGCGGTGAAGAGCCAAATGGGTCACGCCCAGGACCGAGGCCACGTATAGTTGTTGCTGTTGAAGCAGGAAAACAAAAATTCATTCCCATGGCTCGCAATAGGCTCAACTCTCAACAGATGTTTCCCTAACTTACTCGCTTTGATGAGATCTTCATGGTCGTGATCGACGTGGGAACCTGTCCAATCCAAATTAGATTAGATAACTTTATCTGAAGATGGCAGATAGTAATATTAGTTGTTCTTTATAGAAGATAAAGAATATATGCCTGCAAGGTTTATTAATGCGTTGGCATGGTTAAGTAAATAAATACATACACACACAGGTATAGGTATATAAATATACATATACACACACAGGTATAGGTATATAAATATACATATACACACACAGGTATAGGTATATAAATATACATATACACACAGGTATAGGTATATAAATATACATATACACACACAGGTATAGGTATATAAATATACATATACACACAGGTATAGGTATATAAATATACATATACACACAGGTATAGGTATATAAATATACATATACACACACAGGTATAGGTATATAAATATACACATACACACACAGGTATAGGTATATAAATATACATATACACACACAGGTATAGGTATATAAATATACATATACACACACAGGTATAGGTATATAAATATAGATATACACACACAGGTATAGGTATATAAATATAGATATACACACACAGGTATAGGTATATAAATATACATATACACACAGGCATAGGTATATAAATATACATATACATCCAGGTATAGGTATATAAATATACATATAAATACATATACATACATATATATAAATATACATACACATACATGTTAATATTGATTAAAATTGTTCTTCCTGTCTTGAATGACTTATCAAAAACCCAATTTGGGTTGACAAACCTTAAAGACCTCCACTTCTTCCAAAACCAGCTCTTCAGTCTGAAGGTCGTCACGAGGCAAGACAATCACTTTCTGCACCGATCCGCGATCTAACAACAGGTGATTTTGTGTCAATTTTAGAAGCGCATTTCAGATTTTTACTTTTGCCTTTTTTTTACTGACCTGTGCCTAAGAATAGGACTTCGTAACTTCCATCGGCAGCCGTCACTTGGTCGACGGCGATGGTGGTGAATTCGTAGTCCACATTGGTGCGCACCACCAGGGGGCGCTTGTGTACCGGGTACACAGCATTGTGCATGGTGGGGTGGTTCCTCATAAAGTTGATCACCTCGTCTGGGTAATCTTTGGTGGATTTCATGTTGGGGGTGAAGGTTCCGCCGGGACACTGCATTCACAAATTATGTATTTTCTTCAAAAAAAATTATGAATTTTTGAAAAATTATGAATGAAAATGCAAATGTGTCAAATATCTGCCGTTTGTGGTTGTTAAAATTTCACAATGAGTAACAAAATATGGAATATAATCGCGCACATATGCAAAAAAATGATAATAATAATATATAAAAATAATATAAAATTTTCCCTTAATTTTGAAAATTCTAAAAAAAAATGTTCCTGTTTATGCAATTGTAAAAAATTTTTTTTCAAAAAATAAAATAAAAAATAACCTCCCAACCTTTACAAAACAATGTATTTAATCATTTATACCTCAAGGGGGCGCTTCAGAGCCAGAAAACATTTTTTTATCTGCTTGAACTGGGACTACTAAAAAAATTCAACCTATTTTTTTAAAGAACGAACGTAAGCCAATCACAGCTGATTATGTTTCATTAACATTGACGTCCATTTTTTTTGTAAATAAAAGCTGAAAAATTGCCTAAAAAAATCTAATTTAATGCATTTTTAAGCAAGCATCTCCTGAGTCATTTTATCTTCCCTGATTATATTCATACGTTCATACACCATGAATTTTAATATTCATATATTCCTAACTCACAGTGCCAGGTCTTGGGTAGGGGATTTTGCCAGTGTAGGCCACCCACTGGTAATTGGGTCCTTCCTTATGGGCAAAAGGACCATTGAAGACCATTCGGATGTCTGCCATTGAGTAGACGCATACCGCCGAGCCTTTGAACACAGATCTGGATGGAGGCGGGGTCCAAGAGGGGTGAGGGCGGGGTCAAACCATTGAGTGGCCAGTTAATGACAGACGGCCACCACACACGACGGGGAGAAAACTACAAAATGACATTTTTACTATTCAGCCAAAAACTCACCCAGAAACTGAAAAGACTCCATAGATGACAGGATTTTTGGTGTCTTGTGTCGGCTGGATGTAAACATCCCCTGGAAAAGAAAAATAAAGATGTAGGAAATGATTAGGTAGTGAAATGGGAAGTTTACACGGAGGAATTCATGCTTTTTTTGAGTAATTTTTGGGCATGAAAAGACATTTTTGAAGGTTATGTGCAATTGACAAGGCTACCAAAAATCTTAGTATAAAACAAATTGAGGGTTTGAACTCAATATTTGATACTTAAGTATATATAGCGGAGTCCGGTTAAGTCATTTAAAGTAAATATTTGACTTAAAATGGACTTCAGTTTAAGTAAATACAACGGTACCGCTTGTATTATGGTATATTATTATAGTTTTTATACTATACTATAATATAGTTTTTATACTATACTGCTATACTATAATATTATAGTTTTTAGACTATACTTTACTACTATACTATAATATTATAGTTTTTAGACTATACTATACTACACTACTATACTATAATATTATAGTTTTTAGACTATACTAGACTACACTACTATACTATAATATTATAGTTTTTAGACTATCCTATACTATACTACACTACTATACTATATTATAGTTTTTAAAATATACTATGCTATACTACACGACTAAACTATACTAGAATATTATAGTTTTTAGACTAGACTACACTATACTATACTAAACTACTATACTATAATATTATAGTTTTTAGACTAGACTACACTATACTATACTAAACTACTATACTATAATATTATAGTTTTTAGACTATACTATACTACACTACTATACTATATTATACTATCCTATACTACTATACTATAATATTATAGACACTGTACTCCACTCTACTCTACTCTACTCTACTCTACTCTACTCTACTCTACTCTACTCTACTCTACTCTACTCTACTCTACTCTACTCTACTCTACTCTACTCTACTCTACTCTACTCTACTCTACTCTACTCTACATTAGAGTACATTATATAAAAGTATAATATATTATATTATAGTATATTATAGTACCCCTTGAATTATAACACATTGTTTCATGAGCTTAAAGAAATGTATTTTAAAAATATAATACATCATAGGCCCCTAATATATTAAGCTAATAAAATTCATAATTTGAAGTTGTCAAGTTGTGTATATTAACATGAATCTATCCTTGGCAGACTCTTGAAAACTGACAAATTAACCTTGAAGTCTGCACTTGGAATCAAAATGGTAGACTTCCTGCACATTTCCATCCACGACTCCTCCAGACATTTTAAGCGTCCACTCATGATATGCCTGCCTAACAAATTTCACGCTGTTAACTTAAACCAGCTTCCAGGGAGATGAATTTCCGGCCTGCTACCATTTTCGATGGGGTGAGGAAGCAATTTTAAAACCAACATGAATAAAGCATTTTGAGGGAAAAACATTGACAAATACATTTCCACCTTTCAAAAACACATCCCAATCCGATCTACCACACTTGTTTCTCTCCCTCAATTCTCATGTAATGACACACGCCTTCATTTAAAGGTCAAAGGTCACCATAGGATCCCGAATCCAAACTCATCGGACACTAAAATTACAGTTCCAACATGTCGTCAGGGAATAAAAGTAAAACATAGATGGTCTATCGAAAAACATGTCTTTAATAGGAGCCATATGCATCCAACATGACTGCAGGCTCCAGACTCGTGAGTCCTAGATCCGCCCGCCCCCAACTGATGGTTTTAATGAGTAAAATGCAAGCCAAAAACCCTAAAAAAAAGTCCAGAAAAAACATAAAATCCATAAAGGTTGACAGGTGGAGGAGAATGTAAATGTCTCGTTAACAGGCTTCAACAATAGAAGGTAAAATGAGGGGTATTTTACTTGTTTTGTTTCACTGGTTTTGACCTGTGAAGGACAGTAATTGCCTTTAGCAAAGCGTAAAGGAAAATAAACGTCATCTCTGACCTGTGATCCTCCTCGACGAATCAGATGTTAATTTGACGGGTTACAATGTTTGGATCAGATGTACCGTATTTTCACGACTATAAGGCGCACTTGAAAGTCTTACATTTTCTCCAAAATAGACAGTGCGCCTTATAATCCAGTGCGCCTTATATATGGAAAAAAACAGAAAACCAAAAAAAGGAAAAACCACCACTGTCGGATATTAAAAAAAACACAAACGCCTGAACTGAAACAATACTGTTAAATATGCAGATGCCATCTTAGTTTACAACAGCTTCCATCATATAGCTCCTCCCCCATTGGAAGATTTTCTACAAAATATCCAAAACATCAACAATGGCTGGCTCTAGAGGTGACTGTAAAGTAGTGAGCGCTTCATACCTGGAAGTCAATAGCAATTACCGTATTTTCACCACTATAAGGCGCACTCAAAAGTCTTGAATTTTCGCCAAAATAAACAGTGCGCCTTATAATCCAGTGCGCCTTATATATGAAAAAAAAAAACTGAAAACCAAAAACGAAAAACCGCCACTGTCGGATGTTAAAAAAAACACAAACGCCTAAACTGAAACAATACTGTTAAATATGCAGATGCCATCTTAGTTTATAAAATCTTCCATCATATAGCTCCTCCCTCAAGACAACATTTTCTGCAAAAAAATTCCAATACATTAACAAGGGCGGTCTCTAGAGGTGACTGTGTAGTTCCCTTTAAAAATACTGCTAAATTAGTTGAAACCTTTTCTCTCTTCATAACTGGAACTCAATACAAATTAGCATATGTCAACTAGCATCTCTAAACCTCTTGGCCAATCATATTTCAGCCTGGCTAGACGAACAAAATTATGATCACAACACTGTCTAAAACTATGCTACGTAGGCATCCGTGTGTTTTGTATGTACTATCATTTATCTTCAATTTACACAAGGGACTAAAGATGGAAATTAGCTCTTGGCTACAATCTTACATATTTACATATATATGTTCATTAGCATGAATATAGATGTGTTCATTAATATGTGCTGTCTTTTATGAAATAAATCGGATAATGAATGCCCAAAATTGCCAATCCATTTGAACCTAAATAGCAAATTAGGTGGATAATATAGCGATCTAGTCAATCCTTTTGCTAATCGATGAGTTATCAATTAGTCTATTAATCATTTTGGTTCTAACTGGCGAGCTAATGGTTGTCCAATAGGAAACCATTGCTACAATCTGGCTAACCGCAAAGAAAACTTGGTCTAGATCGGATAACTGTTCCCGATTATGGTTCATTTGGGAGAATTCCCTAGATGGATTTGTAGCGGATATGTCAGTTCCAGCCTATAATTCGCCCCAAATGTTTTATGTCCGGTTGAATTTCGGATATTGATTTTTTTTAAGCCATTTGTGTGTATTCATTATTTTGCTAGACATGCCTGTCCCATTTCATGTCGATTTTCAGGGCTATTTTAAAAAAAAAACAACTACCCAGGCCCTGTTTTCATGTCAAATCATAGTCAACATAAGAGTTTTGATATACAATACGAAAAAACTACATAAATATGTTGAGGATACAGTAATATATGACCTTGCATGACCTTAGTTATGGCGGCTGTATGTCAGGACGTATTTTCTGGTAAATTTAGACCTGTAGTCTAAGTACACGTGAAGGATTCACATCAGCAGCGGGTACGACTTCAAGGATAGCACAAATCCTTCTCTAATCCCGTCAGTCATGTGAATAACGGACAGGCCGAGATGATCCACGGGGGGTGCCGCTCAGATCCCAGCTGCTCATTATCTTGATGACTGGCGATAGTACTTGTATTTTGAATTCGTGTCTTGTCTTTCTGGTAAGGTTTTTGACATGTTATAGCTTAAAAAGATGAAGATGACGGTAAATTTGTTGAGAAGTGCGAAGATTGGAGGTCTTTGTTTTTGTACTGTTTTGGCTGCGAGTTTGCACTTTTTGAGGACAGTTTTTCGATTGAGTTATGGCGACGAATCAATATCCTTTTTTGTTTTTTGACAAATTTTAAATATGTCAAACATGCGGTTTGCGGGGCATAAGTGGTCCGCTAGTGGGTCCAATCCCGTCCGGTAGTGTTTTTTTGTAGCTAATGCCTACTGTGTGTACAGAAGTGTTTTCACTTTTTGGACGTTTGGTCGCCCAGACGTTTGGTCGCCCAGTTGTATATAATTTTGAAAGCTGGTTTCAACAGTAAACTCTCTGTCATGTTGTCAAACGTCCGGGTGACCAATCGTCCGGGCGACCAAACGTCTAGACGCCCAAACGTCCGGCCGACCAAACGTCCGGCCGACCAAACGTCCGGCCGACCAAACGTCCGGCCGACCAAACGTCCGGCCGACCAAACGTCCGGCCGACCAAACGTCCGGCCGACCAAACGTCCGGCCGACCAAACGTCCGGCCGACCAAACGTCTGGCCGACCAAACATCCAGACGACCAAAAGTCTGGGCTACCAAACGTCCAAGTATCCCCCTCACCTCAACTGGGATAGACTCCAGCACCCCCAGGAGATCCTAGTGAGGATAAAGTGGTTTAAAAAATGAGATGAGAACTTTTTGGGCCAAAAATAAAGCAATCCGACCCATTCAAGAACCAAACCGAGTTTGCCGACCCCGACTGATACCAATGAAAAATGGCGCGTGTACTCACTGAGCTCGTCAAAGTGCGTCTCGACGCCATCGGCTGCGGCCACCGAGCAGATGAGACGGGCCTTCAGAAAGGTGCTCCACTTGTTCACTAGGCAGCAATGTCCGCCATCGTCGTTCTGTAGGGGATGAAAGACGTCAGGGTTAGCCGTCGGAATGTAGCCGCGGCTCGCCGTTTCAACCCCGAGTGTGCGAGGGAGGTCGGCCAACTTTTACTACTGAGGTAGGGAATGGAAATGATTCACGAGCTGGAAACGATGAACGCTGTTCACGCCTTTCGCCATGTCTCGATGATTTGTACTAAAAGAAGGACTTGGTTTTATGATCCCGTTGCCTTTAAAAGGAAAATGAAACGGATTCACACGAGTGTTTAATCAAAGCAGGGTTCAAATCGTAGCGTAAGTCAATGGCTGTCCACGAAGAGTCTTTTGAAAATGTTGCCAACAACATTGCTAATCGACCATTTTTGGACAGATAGGAGCGTAACGTCACTTGGTTATCGCTTCTGGATGCAAGATGTGCGATAAAATACATTTTCATCTGGTTCAAACGGAACTGAGACAACAAAACGCGTTCCAATGTAAAGTGTGAAAGATAACAGCACCGTTTTTTACGGTCTTTTGGTTGCCGGTCAAATGGTGACAGAGAGTTTAGTGTTTAAAACAGCTCTCAAAATTATATTCATGAGAGAGTTTAATATCTAAGAGAGAGAGTTTAAAATCTAAGTACTGTTTAATATCTAAGTACGGTTTAATATCTAAGTACTGTTTAATATCAAAGTACGGTTTAATATCTAAGTACTGTTTAATATCTAAGTACGGTTTAATATCTAAGTACTGTTTAATATCTAAGTACTGTTTAATATCAAAGTACTGTTTAATATCAAAGTACTGTTTAATATCCAAGTACTGTTTAATATCCAAGTACTGTTTAATATCCAAGTGCTGTTTCATATCTGAGTACTGTTTAATATCTAAGTACGGTTTAATATCTAAGTACTGTTTAATATCTAAGTACTGTTTAATATCAAAGTACTGTTTAATATCAAAGTACTGTTTAATATCCAAGTACTGTTTAATATCCAAGTACTGTTTAATATCCAAGTGCTGTTTCATATCTGAGTACTGTTTAATATCTGAGTACTGTTTAATATCTAAGTACTGTTTAATATCAAAGTACTGTTTAATATCCAAGTACTGTTTAATATCTAAGTACTGTTTAATATCTAAGTACTGTTTAATATCTAAGTACGGTTTAATATCTAAGTCCTGTTTAATATCTAAGTCCTGTTTAATATCCAAGTACTGTTTAATATCCAAGTACTGTTTAATATCCAAGTACTGTTTAATATCAAAGTACTGTTTAATATCCAAGTACTGTTTAATATCCAAATACTGTTTAATATCCAAGTACTGTTTAATATCTGAGTACTGTTTAATATCTAAGTACTGTTTAATATCTAAGTACTGTCTAATATCTAAGTACTGTTTAATATTTAAGTACTGTTTAATATTTAGGTACTGTTTAATATCTAAGTACTGTTTAATATCTAAGTACTGTTTAAAATCATAGTACTGTCTAATATCTAAGTACTGTTTCATATCTAAGTACTGTTTATTATCTAAGTACTGTTTAAAATCATAGTACTGTCTAATATCTAAATACTGTTTCATATCCAAGTGCTGTCTAATATCCAAGTACTGTTTAATATCTAAGTACTGTCTAATATCCAAGTACTGTTTAATATCTAAGTACTGTCTAATATCCAAGTACTGTTTAATATCTAAGTACTGTCTAATATCTAAGTACTGTTTAATATCTAAGTACTGTTGAAAACAGTAGATATTTAGATATAAATTCTCTCATGAATATAATTTTGAGAGCTGGTTCCAACAGTACTTAGATATTAAACAGTACTTAGATATTATGCATGTAATTTTTCTTGACACTGAACTCACCAAGCATATCCTCCCGATTCTGGACTGTGTCATGGGACTCTGGCCCATCTCTGTGGCCTTCTCACGGAAGAAGAAATAAAGTTTATCGTCATTCTTCTCGGCACTGTCGGGGATGAGGTGTGCGTGGATGAAAGTAGGGTCTAGAAAAACAACAACAAAAATTAAACATTAATTGCCTTGATCAAGACCAAAACAACAGAAATACTCCCTTGTGTAATGTCTCTACGAGCACTGGGCGGAGCATTGCATTTTTTTCAGCGTGTTTTTATTCCGTGAGTCATTGCGTATGGCGCAGCTTTTTCGCAAATACTAGAGGAGTATATACTACTTCTCATTAGCAAGTGGTCGTGTGTTATCCTATTTTGAGGACACTTGTGTGCATCATTTTCTGAATATTTTGAAGGGAATACAAACTCAAACAACCCTCGATGGGTTGCATCTGAAAGTCAGGGTGGAGGCGGAGCTAATAGAGCCAATCAGGGAGAAGAAAGGTATCAAAACGTCAAACTAAATTAGAATGAAGTACATTGCTTTTTGATGCGCTATATTTAAATAATGAAAAGGGCAGGATTAGAGTCGAATTGGGTAAAACCAGATCGGTTTTACAAAAAAAAACATACTTTTAAAAGTAAAAAAACTTAAAAATTCCCGCACAAAGTTTTTTTACGGTGTATACAATTTGAAATGATCAAAAAAACTTATAAAACACAGGAAAAACGTATAAGTTGACAGTTATGAAAAGTTCATAACCTTCCCATGATAGAGTATCAAGTTATTAAAAAGGAAGTTATATTGAAAAAAAAAACGTGTTTAGGAAAATGGCTGAATTCGATAGGTTATCTGATACCTTAAGAATTTCAAACTGGAGTTGAAAGCCAATCATTCGCTTTGTTTTGACGTACAATAATAATGAGATGATGGTAACCAGGAGACAGCTGGCAAGAAATTGACCAAACCCAAGAACGAAGCCCAGAAAATGATTTTTTTGGTCCAAAAGGTGGGAGCGTTGAGGTTTGGGTTTCCGTTAAAATACGCAATAAGTCTTTGTGTGATGATTTAGGGCTAAAAAAAAAAGTATTTCTTCTGCTACACCTTAAAAAAAAAGACTTTAGGGTATACGTTTACACTGATCCACTTACTTGGACACCCAGGAGAAGTTGCCCCGCCCACTAAAGCGAATGTTAGAGCGAGCTATTTCCGAATTTACCTCTGGATAACTCGAGGTAATGACATGTCATTGTTGTCTGCAAAAACAAGTCGAAATATTGTGGGATTGTTTGCCAATGTTTTGGACAAAAAGTGTTCTTATTTTGGGATGCAATATTTGGCGATACATTGTTTACATTGGAGAATAAAGAGGAGTGTTTAGTTACGCGGTTCGGATTGTCTGACTCACGGTTTTTGACGAGTAGGAATTGAATTTTGGTTTGATTTTAGGTTATTTTGGAGGAATATAAGAAAAAAAAGGTTCTAGCTGCTCTTTGCAGAGGATAAAGAAAGTGTGAGTGAGTATTTTTGGCGTGTATACAGGTTTTATACATTTTTAGTGTTCAGATATAATTTATAGGGTAATTACAACACCGTGCAAATATGGTTTTCCTGTTGTATGTTAAGGTAATAAGTAATAGATTAGATTACATTATGTTAGATTGTTAGATTAGATTACATTAGGTTAGATTACATTAGGTTAGATTACATTAGGTTAGATTTATTAGGTTAGATTATGTTAGGTTAGATTATGTTAGGTTAGATTACGTTAGGTTAGATTACGTTAGGTTAGATTACGTTAGGTTAGATTATGTTAGGTTAGATTACGTTAGGTTAGATTACGTTAGGTTAGATTACGTTAGGTTAGATTATGTTAGGTTAGATTACGTTAGATTAGGTTAGATTAGGTTGGATTAGGTTGGATTTTGTTAGGATTTTGTTAGAATTTGGTTAGAATTTGGTTACATTTGTTTATATTAGGTTATATTAGGTTATGTTAGGTTAGATTAGGTTAGATTAGGTTAGATTAGGTTAGATTAGGTTAGATTTGGTTAAAATTTGGTTAGATTAGGTTAGAATAGATTGGATTTTGGCACAATTAGTATTCGAAAATGATAAATTAGGTAAACAAAACTGCCACATCGATGCTAATTGTTAACTTTTGCAACTGTGGGGTTTCTCATATCTTAAAATAGCAGGTAGTAATATTAATTGTTCTTTGTAGGAGATAAAGAATATAAGTCTGAATGTTTTTTATGCATTTGCATGGTTTGAATTACTGTTAGTATTTAGGGTAATCTTAAATGTGCCCCCACGGGTGTTTCCTGTAGTACGGAAAGCTAAAAAAAAAACTATGCGGGTATTTTAAATTCTCCACACGTAATTGTAATTTTGACTTTAATTACCACCAGGCCAAAAATATTTAAAAAAAATTGACAAGCTCTTAAATCAGGTCACTGTCTATTATATTATAAATTATATGAAGTTGTTCCTGAACCCGAGATTCGAACCCAGAACTTCCCAACAGCGAGCCATAAGTGATAACCACTGCCCCACCGTGTTGACCAGAGGGAAACAATTTGTGAAATTAGCCCTGGCGGCAGAACAAAACGTAGCGTGGAGACATTTACCGTTCAACCATCTGGAGTTGTACTGATCGGTTCTCATGGCGGTCTGCTTCCCCAGCGTACGAAAGATGGCCGAATCGGTTCCCATGAAATCAATGTAAACTCCCGCGTAAAGCTCTCCATCTGTCAAGACAAACGTTGAGAAGGTTGAGAATGGAGGGCGTCGCCAAGGTGAAGTCATAACGGACACAGAAAATAGAATAACTCATCATGCTAAGGCTAATCGCTTAAAAGACGCCATATTGTGTTTAAATCATCCCTGTAATGGCGTTCCAAAATCTTCGTGGTGCGTGATGGTGCCGATTTCCCTTAAAAAACAGTTGAGGCTTGAGCCAAATTGTATGATGAGCTGTTTCGGGTCAATAATGTTGACTCGGGTGACACATTGCGTATAAGGTACGAGTCTATCACCCCCATGAGGGTAATCATTGGAATTTGGAAAATGGAGAGAATCAATTGTAATCAGTTGGGTTTAGGAGGAAGGGGGTGGGTGGGTGGGGGGGGGGGGGGGGGGGGGTAATGAAACTTGATGGATGGGTTTGAAGGGGTTTATTAGGTGGTGTGTGAAATTGACCTTTTTTTTAAGTGAGTATAAGACAGTTTGGTAAATAAATATATAAGAATAATGATTTATATCTACAGTAATCCCTCGATTATTGCAGTTAATGTAGACCAGACATGGCCGCGATAAATGAAAAAACGCGAAGTAGGGTCACCCCTATTTAAAGAAATAATTTAAAAAATAATAACACATTTAGAAAATTAAAAAATTAAAAAAAATAACTTTAGCATGGATTTTCATATTTTTATGAACTTAAAAAACATTTTTTTATTTACTTCAGTGCCCAGGGGAGTGGTTTCCGCTTAAGAATTTCAACGTGGATTTTCACATTTTTATTAACTTGAAAACAAAATAAAAAATACAAAAAAATACAAAAAAAATATTTTAAAAAATGATATATTTTAATTTATTTATTTTTCTTATTAAGAGCTGAGTTCTAGTAGCAAACAGAGGCCGGGGGGTGTGGCTTCTGCTTGCAAATTTCCACATTTTTATGAATGTACAAAAAATATATACATATGTATATATAATTAACAGAACAGAACAAAAAAATCCACCAAAAAATAAAACCCCAATGTCGTAAAGCCGCGATAATCGAGGGATTACTGCACAATTTTTATTTGCCACTACCATGTTTTTCCCTTGTGAGAAAAAACATGGGAATTCCAATGTCTAGCTCGCATCATTTACCAGTGAGAACACACAGAGGGCAAAAGGTCACGTCTGACCACCTGTAGGCCAACGAGCAGACCACCCACCAAGCACACATCACACTGACAAAAGATTGACACAATTGGAGCTCATGTTATCCACTAGATCTGGCTTGCCACACCATTTTTTTGCGGCCCGAGAAACTAAATCATGAGTGCCGACTTTCTGTTTTAGGATCAAATTAAAATAAAGAGTATAGATGTATATTAAGTTTCCTGATTTTCCCCCTTTTAAATCAATAATTGTCATTTTTTAATCAATTTTTCTGTGTTTTTGTTCAAAAATCATTTAGTAAAATCTAAAAATATATTTAAAAAAAGCTAAAATAAACATTGTTTTAGATCTATAAAAAACTGGATATTCAGGGCTTTTATTCCTAGTTGTTTTAATTCATTTCTATAAAAAATCTAAATATTATATGTAAAATGGTATTAAAATAAGGAGAGATGTATATTACATTTCCTGATTCTCCCCCATTTAAATCAATAATTATCATTTTTTAATCCATTTTTTCTGTGTTTTTAGTTCAAAAATATTTTTTTTAAATCTAAAAAAATATATATAAAAAAGGTAAAATAAACATTGTTTTAAATCTATAAAAAAAACTGAATATTCAGGGATTTTAATCCAGTTCTTTTAATCCATTTCTATAAAAAAAATCTAAATATTATATCTAAAATGGTCCCAAATAAAATCAAGTTGACATTAACACGGCCCGCGAACCAACCGTCTGACACCCTTGACCTAATCCAACTGTAATTTGTCATTTTTGGTCAAACATATTCAAAAATATAGAAAAAAAAATCTAATATTGATTGACACACTGTAAAATATGAACAAAATACAAGTATAACTGTTGACCATTTTAGTCAAACAATAACATATTTTTCAAACACAACTTATATTAAATTATAGAAAATACCTGAACTGACATTCTATAAAAAACAATCCCTTCATCTTTAGTAGAATGTCTCCTATAAAAATGTTTTAAAAAGCTAAAAAAATAAAAAATACAAACCAAAACATTCACTTACTGATCAAAGCAGAGACGCTGTTCAATTTCGGGTCAAAAGGACACTTTCCCTTCCCAGAATCCACTTTGCCGGGCTCCAGGCGGAAAATATATTCCTATCGAGGGAATAAGAGAAAAAAATTCATTCATTATCTCCTCATTTCTCGCCAACATATTGACACTATTTGGAAAACATATCTCGGATTTTTCCACCTTGAAGTTGCTGTTAAAAGGCCGCGACTTTTAACCAAAAAAAACAACGTTCATATCTAAGCAAACAACATGGAGTTAAGAAGTCTTCGGCGTTTAATCGGCGAGATGAAGGGGGCCGAGAAAATCATCCAAAAAAATGGCTCTGTGATGTTAGCGGCTCAAAAGAGAACTCGTTATTTTGTCAGGGAGAAAAAAAAATCATGTTTTTTAACATCTGTGTTAACAAAGGGTGGGAAAAATGCGGGTTTGTGACCGGTGGCTCGAGTGAACAAAAAAGGGAGGTTAATAAAAGTGGAAGAAAATCGTCGTTTTGACTAAAAAAGGAGACATGAAATGGGATTGGGGGATTTTTAGCAGGTTTAGTTAACATTTTGTGATGCGGCGTTGCTATGGCAATTTGGTCAATATTAAATCGAACTACCAAAAAAAAAAATTAACAATAAAAATCAGAAAATGCGGGAATTTCAATTTTAATCATTGACTTGTTAAGATTAGCTCATTACATATTACATGATTATTTAATATTAAGTATTATGTTTTTTCTCGTATTTACTATTGTTTCTTACAATATTCCATTTAAATTAAATTTCACAAAATCAAATTTTCTTTGTTTTTGCAATATTTGTAGTCATATTACAAGATAATTGAATTTTTTTAGAAAATATAATTCATAAATGTCAACCAATACGTTTCCATCCTTTTAAAATGTCTGTAATATCAATACAATAGTTTGAAATCATGACTATTTTTATCAAAGTATGAGGACACCAAAAATCTTCTATAATACACACATCAAATAAATGTATTATATATCATATGAGTATTGTATATCATGTGTATTATATATCATATATATTATATTAAAATAACATATAATACACATTTCTCGCCATAATATTTGGACTGTTGGCTTGTATAACGCAAAATTTAAACCCATTAAATTTAGGAGAATATTAGATAGATAGATATATATATTTTATAAATGACAAATATCCTGTAGCATTTCTTTTGAAAATCGCATCCTTCTGTCATTTAATTTTTTTCTGGTTTTCACCCCAAGAAAAATGTCATCCCGAGCCCCAAGCTCCACAGCTGGGCACCAGATTCCCAATTTGCTTCTTTCCAAAGGGCTGCAACCAAACCCGGACCCCCCTCTCTAACCCCCCTCTATCCCCCTCATCCCAAAACCCACCTTAGCCTCCAAAAGCTCTGACGCTCCACTCTGGTCTGCTGCCCGATTGGTTCTCCCTCCAGATTTGGGGGCCTGGAGGTAGTAGGAGCCCTAAAACACAGACATGGCACATTTGGCCGCCTCGTTACTGACACGTAACCGACTGGAACAAAGCCCGATTTGTCCGCTGGACGATAATGACACAAACAGAAGAACGAACGGTGAGGGAAGACGGACAAAACGTGGGAAAAAAAGTCAAGACTTTGGAAAAAAGGAAGGCTGATATGTCTATTCTTGGTAGGAGTTTACTTATAAATTAAAGTTACCGTATTTTCTCGCATATAAGTCGCATCCTCGTATAAGCCGTACCCTTAAAATGGCCTTAAAATCGTTGAATTTTACAATTTCTCGAGTATAAGCCGCCCTCTGATACTTATAAATTAAAGTTACCGTATTTTCTCGCATATAAGTCGCATCCGCATATAAGCCGTACCCTTAAAATGGCCTTAAAATCGTTGAATTTTACAATTTCTCGAGTATAAGCCGCCCTCTGATACTTATAAATTAAAGTTACCGTATTTTCTCGCATATAAGTCGCATCCGCGTATAAGCCGTACCCTTAAAATAGCCTTAAAATCGTTGAATTTGTCAATTTTTCGAGTATAAGCCGCCCTCTGATTCACAATTTTTACCTCCATATTCATGGTTTTAATAGGGAGTACAAATGTTTTACTTTGAAGGGAAAATCTTAAGAAAATAAAGGTGAAGTCTCTCTGAGGAGTCGTCGGTTACCTGCGACCTGCGTCCACGGTCCACGTACGTACAGATGGGATTGTACGCCCCCGTTCCGCAGACGTAAAGGTGAGTGCGGTTCCACGGTTCGATCAGACGGATGAAGTTCCCGCATTCACCCTAAAGGAGGACAAAAACATCATCAAATGGAGCAAAATCTCAAACAATATGCTAAATTTATGGTTCATCTGTCCACTCTTATTTGTTTTTGGTGTTATACAGCCCCTCTATTATTTTTAAATGACATTTTAATATTTCTTAATACATTCCTTTATACTTTACTTTGTACTTGATACTTTTTACTTGAATGATGAAAGAGTATGTTAATACTTTAGTCCTTTTTTTCAGTTTATGTTTCATATGTACTATTAACGGATGCACTTTTTTATATGTATCGTATCTTGTGCTGACCACGCCCATCTGTCAAATTTTTAAAGTCAATGTGGCCCCCCTCGGGCCCAAAAATTTGCCCACCCCTGCACTAACCACTCATCCACCGGACCAAATACATTCCTTATCACTTTACTTTGTACTTTATACTTTTTACTTTAATGAGTGATAAGTATGCGAATACTTTAGTCCTTTTTTTCAGTTTATGTTTCATATGTACAGTTAACGGATGCACTTTTTTATATGTATCGTATCATGATGAGTATGTTAATACTTTATTCTTTTTTTCAGTTTATATTTCATATGTACTGTTAACGGATGCACTTTTTTATATGTATCGTATCATGATGAGTGATAGGTATGTTAATACTTTAGTCCTTTTTTTCCCATTATGTTCCATATGTACTATTAACGGATGCACTTTTTTACATGTATCATATCTTGTACTGACCCCACCCATCTGTCAAATTTTTTAAGTCAAACTGGGCCCCCACAGGCCCAAAAAATTGCCCAAAAAACAATTCAAGAAGCAAACAACATATATCAGTTTACAGAGGACAACAGAGAGGACAAAACCGGACATAATCTATTTTTAGCAATCCTTAGCAACAAAACACACTACCAATATGTGTGTATATGTGTGTTAAACCCCGTTTGTATGTCCAGTTGTGGAGCCCCGCCCCCTCAACCGCAAAAAATAGCGAAAGGATGATTGCCTTTGACCTCCAACATCCCCTTTGCGAATTGCTTCTGAATTGTCATCATCTGTCTGAACCCACCAAAAAAAAACAGGTGAAGATTGAAGCCAAGCGTTATCACCCACAGTTTTCGACGCCATTTCTTTTGTTTACCCATGAAATTTCAAACTGACGTACGCCGATACCGAGCCGCCGCCAAGCCGGAGGCGGAGAGAAAAAGAAAAAAACGCAACGGGTCAACGAACATGAACAAATGAACATTCCAGTTGGATAAACAGCAGCTACTTCGGCACCCCCCATGTCGTCCTTCCCCTTGGAAATGTGTGGGTGTACTTTAAAAGTGAATAGGTCTGTTTTTTGTATGATTTTTGGGTGATTCGTTTGCAATCCATACTGGAAAAATGGGGGTGGGATTATTTTAACACTTGGGAGACAAGTCTGGAAAAGACTTATAGGCGATATTTTTTTTTCGTATTTTATTATTTTTTAAATGTTTTTGGCTTGTTGTTTGGGCTGGAAAATGTGAATTAATTACAAGATTGTTTATTGGCTAATGGCGCAGGACCGATTTAGGTTGCAGCAGTATTTTATTCAAATTAATGGGGACTAGTTGTTTTTAAACATGTTAAAATTGGGATTTTGTGTGTTTAGGAGTGAAATTTGGATTAAATGTGAATACAAGTGGTTGCCAAAAAGGCAATTATAACAACATATTTGTGGAAAATGTGCATAAAAAGTTGCGTTTGATAAAGGGTTTTAAAATGAATTAAACTCAGACAGCAACTATTTATATATTAACTTATTTATGACCTATTTATTTATGTCTAAAATGTGTTTTTCTGTGTCTGTATTCTCACCCTCTTGCTGAATAAAGTTATTTAATCTATTTATGATAAACTCATTTAAATTCACAGCAAAATAATGATTGGACGCTCAGGATTGGATGTCAATCATCGTCATTGACACTGAATTTGGGTCTTTTGATATGTGACAGACGGTTTACTACAAAACATCTAATCCACAGGTGTCAAAGTGGCGGCCCGGGGGCCAAATCTGGCCCACCACATCATTTTGTGTGGTCCGGGAAACTAAATGATAAGTGCCCGACTTTCTGTTTTAGGATCAAATTAAAATGAAGTGTATAGATGTATATTACATTTCCTGATTTCCCCCTTTTAAATCAGTAATTGTCATTTTTTAAATCCATTTTTTCTCTGTTTTTAGTTCAAAAATCATTTTGTAAAATCTAAAAATATATTTAAAAAAACATAAAATAAACATTGTTTTAGATCTATATAAAAACGGAATATTCAGGGCGGATTTTCCCCCTTTTAAATAAATAATTGTCATTTTTTAATCCATTTTTCAGTCTTTTTAGTTCAAAAATCATTTAGTAAAATCTAAAAAAATAAATAAAAAAAGCTAAAATAAACCTTGTTTTAGATCTATATAAAACCTGAATATTCAGGGCTGATTTCCCCCCTTTTAAATCAACAATTGTCATTTTTTAATCATTTTTTTGTGTTTTTAGTCCAAAAATCATTTTGTATACAACTCACATTGGTGTCTTTTCCCGACTGGACACATTCCGACTTCCTCTGAGGTACAACAGGCCAATGTATCTTTAAAAAGAATAAAAAAAAGACAAATCAACCATCTTTGATTTATAGAATCCAACCAATCCCCTTCCAAAAAAACCTCCGCCATTCTTCAACCAATGGCAACACACAATCCTTACAATGAGTGGCTCTTTGTTGATGTCGTGCAGATCCAGAGACAGGATATAATCTTTGCTACCCACATACATGCGGTCGTGGTCTTCGTCCATACGAAGAATTCGATAGTCGCTGGAGTTTAGCAAGAATGAGAAGTGGTGAGCCGTTCCGGTTGACTTTAATTCTGTCAAAAAAACGAGAAAGAAGAAAAAATAAACCCTTTTGTCCGAGACTGTGGTGGTAGAAAAACATAGCGTAAAATTGGCAAAGACAAATCACAGACGTGGTCACATGGGATGGTGTAGCGGCCGTCCGTTGTGGCGCCAAATTCTTAATTTGTCCTCTTGTCTTTACCACTACGAACCACCCACATACAAATATGTATATAATGATGCCACATAGACATATACAGTACAATATAATAGTAAGTTTTGTGCTTTTTTTGCATACCAACACACTCGTTTTATAACAAACTAATTTAAATGAACTTGGATTACGATGCAGATACATTCAAAAATAAGTTTAATCTAGCTTTACACTAAACTTGATTCTAATTTTGTTTGATATTTTGAGACCTTTCTTGGTTCTATTAGCCCCGCCTCCACACTGATTTTCAGATGCAACCTATCGAAGGTTGTTTGCTTTTGTATTCCCTTCAAAATATTCAGAAAATGATGCACACATATGTCCTCACAATAGGACAACGCACGACCACTTGACAATCAGAAGTAGTATATACTCCTCTCGTGTTCGCGAACAAGCTCCGCCCTTAGTACTGACTAACAGGAAAAATAACACAGAAAAAATGCAATGCTCCGCCCAGTGCTCGTAGATATCTGTTATACACGAAAAAAATATGGCAAAAATGATAAACAGCCTCTCATCTCGAAATTTGTCTCGTATCTAGAGATAATTTTTTGCTCCAAATTTTAATCGTATCTTGAGATAATTATTAGCTCAAAAATTTGCTCGAATCTCAAGACAATTATTTGCTCAAAATTTCACTCGAATCTCGAGATAATAATTTGCACAAAATTTTACCCAAATCTTGAGATAATTTGCTCAAAATTTTACACAAATCTCCCAAAAAAAATGTTCAAAATTTTACACAAATCGAGATAGTTAATTGCTCAAAATTTTACCCAAATCTCAAGATAATTATTTGCTCAAAATTTTACCCAGATCTCGAAATAATTTGCTCAAAACTTTACACAAATCTCGAAATAATTATTTTCTCAAAATGTACATGAATCTCAAGAAAATTATTTGCTCAAAATTTTAATTGAATCTCGAGATAATTATTTGCTCAAAATTTTAGACAACTGTCGAAATAATTTGCTCAAAATGTTACACAAATCTCGAGATAATTATTTGCTCAAAATTTTCCTTGAATCTCGAGACAATTTGCTCCAAATTTTCCTCGAATCTCGAGACAATTTGCTCCAAATTTTACTCGTATCTCAAAATACTCGTATGTCGAGGTCCCACTGTATAGAGCTTACCCAAACATCACTTTGGTTGAGACACGTTCCATACCATTACAGCATGACAACAAAACTGTACAGTTTTAAGATAACATTGATTAAAAAGTAACTAATATAACCAATCCGCCACATTCTTTTGTTCAAAAACCCTTCCACACATTCTATAAGCAATCATACATTCTCCCGCGCCATTTAACTCAAAAAGCACTCCTGGGAATGTTCCTGGATCTACGCCTAGTACTGCAAGGCGGCAAATTTCCGGGTAATGTCCAAGTGAACTGAGCTAGCACATTGCATTCGCACACAAGTCTGACCCGGGGTAAATACCAGAAGATTACAAGACTTCAGTCCATGTCTTAAAGGGGCTTTCTACCGTATGTCGCTTATCCCGTTATAGGTCCCGTTATGGGAGCTGACTTTAGCCCAAATGACTTCAGGCTACAACCTGGATTGGACACGGGTCAATAAAAGGGTACATTTCAAGACTAAAACCTGACTCTAATCAGCGTAGATGGCATTTAATTAACTCATTAAGGACTCTACAGACTTTTTACACTACCGTATTTTCACGACTATAAGGCGCACTTAAAAGTCTTAAATTTTCTACAAAATAGACAGGGCGCCTTATAATGCAGTGCGCCTTATATATGGAAAAGAACAGAAAACCAAAAATGAAAAACCACCACTGTCGGATATTTAAAAAAACACAAACGCCTGAACTGAAACAATACTGTTAAATATGCAGATGCCATTTTAGTTTACAACATCTTCCATCATATAGCTCCTCCCCCACTGCAAGGTTTTATACAAAAACCTCAACAATGGCTGGCTCTAGAGGTGACTGTAAAGTAGTGAGTGCTTCATACCTGGAAGTCAATAGCAATTATCGTATTTTCACCACTATGAGGCGCACTTAAAAGTCTTAAATTTTCTCCAAAATAGACAGTGCGCCATATAATCCAGTGTGCCTTATATATGGAAAAAACAGACAACCAAAAAAACGAAAAACCACCAGTGTCGGATATTTAAAAAAAAACAAACGCCTGAACTGAAACAATACTGTTAAATATGCAGATGCCATTTTAGTTTACAACATCTTCCATCATATAGCTCCTCCCCCACTGCAAGATTTTATACAAAAAAAATCCAAAACATCAACAATGGCTGGCTCTAGAGGTGACTGTAAAGTAGTGAGTGCTTCATACCTGGAAGTCAATAGCAATTACCGTATTTTCACCACTATGAGGCGCACTTAAGAGTCTTACATTTTCTCCAAAAATAGACAGTGCGCCTTATAATACAGTGCGCCTTATATATGGAAAAAATGTCATTCATTGAGGGTGCACCTTATAGTCGTGAAAATACGGCACATTCATTCTTGGCTAACACTATCTTGGACTAGTTAACGTTACAAAAGCCAGATCTGGACATATGATCCTGGTTTTTCTCCCTAGCGTTTTCACTTCTATCGCAGAATGACGGGAACGACTGATCACAATCTTCATCTTGCAAAATTCTCTCGCCGTTTGAGACCTTCTCACTCCCTAACGTCTCTAATCACATCACATATATAACGTTGCAACATCCGGCCGACTCTCCTTAGCAGGTGGGAAAGCTTTTTAGAGAATGATTGCGTAGTTGAAGGAACACAGCTTTTCATTTAAGGCTTCTTAGGAAAGTAAACCTTGACAAAGCCTTGTGTATATTTGCAAAGAAAACTAGAGGACGTTCTCCTGTTCCTGTTCTGTGGGAGCAAGCTAACACCCCTGCTGTTCCCCTTGGCTTGCTAGCAAGGAATAAGATCCCTAAGATTTAAATAGTTCTTGTCTGGGAGACGCCAGAACATCTGCCTGATTTACTTTTGAGTAAAACTAAAAGAACTTGCAAGTGGATTTGTTCTAATAGTGAATCGAGTGCCAGAAGACTTCTAGGCTTCTACTGGGAGAATGTTCTTATACGCATAACTGGATGCTAGCTAAAAATGAACCAATTTCTCACATGCCAATGACACCTTGAACTGATCACATCTGTACACAGTAGGGGTGCGAAGGGGAACGGATTGGTGCTAAACGATCCTGCGGAAAATGTTTATGGTGACTAACTCAAGCGTTTCTGAACCTGTGGGTGCTTCACTAACATCTGTTCAGGAAAATCTTGCAGTGGGGGAGGAGCTATATGATGGAAGATGTTGTAAACTAAGATGGCATCTGATGCATATTTAACAGTATTGTTTCAGTTCAGGCGTTTGTGTTTTTTTCTTTTTAATATCCGACAGTGGTGCTTTTTCATTTTTGGTTTTCTGTTTTTCTCTCTCCATATATAAGGCGCACTGGATTATAAGGCGCACCCTCAATGAATGACATTTTTTCCATATATAAGGCGCACTGTATTATAAGGTGCACTGTCTGTTTTGGAGAAAATTTAAGACTTTTAAGTGCGCCTTATAGTGGTGAAGATACGGTAATTGCTATTGACTTCCAGGTATGAAGCACTCACTACTTCACAGTCACCTCTAGAGCCAGCCATTGTTGATGTTTTGGATTTTTTTTGTATAAAATCTTGCAGTGGGGGAGGAGCTATATGATGGAAGATGTTGTAAACTAAGATGGCATCTGCATATTTAACAGTATTGTTTCAGTTCAGGTGTTTGTGTTTTTTTAAATATCTGACAGTGGTGTTTTTTTGTTTTTTGGTTTTCTGTTTTTTTCCATATATAAGCCGCTATTTTGGAGAACATTTAAGACTTTTAAGTGCGCCTTATAGTGGTGAAAATACGGTAATTGCTATTGACTTCCAGGTATGAAGCACTCACTTCTTTACAGTCACCTCTAGAGCCAGCCATTGTTGATTTTTTGGCTTTTTTTTGTAGAAAAATTTAAAAAAATATACTGTAGTTAAAATCCAGAAGTGTGGAAGCGGAATGTGCAAACGCACAGATTAATATGAATTTTATTTACCAAACTAGTGTGAATAAAAAACAAATATCAATTTTAATTACCAAAGTGGGACACATCACAAACTATGGTCTTATTTTGATTAAGTAGAAATACCCAGGTTATGATTATCACTAGTAATTGCTTAAAATGAAATATGACGGTACAATAATGGAGTTTTGATGGGTTTTTTTTCTTCAAATTCATCCAAACCAAACTCATTCAAGCATACTTGGATTTGTCAAGTTGGAATAGAAAAGGGTCTTCCCCAAACTCTTCCCACACATTTGGCATTCATGAAGAATTAATATTCAGAGGTGGAACTAATCATTTTCCTCAACCACTCGTTGATTTATTTCTATTATTTATGTATTTTTTGCTTTCTTTTCTAGGCCTTGTTTTTTGGCTTTTTGACCAAGATTTAAATCGTGACTCAGTTTATGTCAATGGAGATTTTCTCCAAAGTTTTTAACCCCAACAAATTGTGAAAAAATAGTAACGTTGCTAGTGTTACATCGAAAAAAATGAAAATATATTAGGTATTGATATTTGTTTTGCTTTTTCTAATTGTCATTTCGACGCCATGGATAAAAAAATGAGTTTAAGTGTACGTATTTCCGTATTTTCTCGCATATAAGCCGTATTTTTAACCCAAAAAATGATGACAGAACCAAGGGTACGGCTTATATGCGCATAAATTAGACTTGACATGCACAAAACTGCAAGGACAAAATGCTATGATCTGAGGCAAATTTATTTTGATGTCTATGAATGAAATTTAAGAAAAAAAATTAACTTATCTTGCATAAAACATAAAAAAACTCACTTATTACAGCATTCGATTTATATAGTATCTTAGAAATACCACGTACGATTTTTTTTCTCAAGATTTTCCCTTCAAAGTAACACATTTGTACTCCCTATTAAAACTATGAATATGGAGGTGAAAATTGTGAATCAGGGGGAGGCTTATATGCGAGAAATTGTAAAATTCAACCATTTTAAGGCCATTTTAAGGCCATTTTAAGGGTGCGGTTTAAGATTTTCGCTTCAAAATAACACATTTGTACTCCCTATTAAAACTATGAATATGGAGGTGAAAATTGTGAATCAGGGGGCGGCTTATACGAGAGAAATTGTCAAATTCAACCATTTTAACGCCATTTTAAGGGTACGGTTTAAGATTTTCGCTTCAAAATAACACATTTGTACTCCTATTAAAACTATGAATATGGAGGTGAAAATTGTGAATCAGGGGGCGGCTTATACGAGAGAAATTGTCAAATTCAACCATTTTAAGGCCATTTTAAGGGTGCGGTTTAAGATTTTCGCTTCAAAATAACACATTTGTACTCCCTATTAAAGCTATGAATACGTAGGCGAAAATTGCCAATCAGGGGGCGGCTTATACGAGAGAAATTGTCAAATTCAACCATTTTAAGGGTACGGCTTATACGTGGATGCGACTTATATGCGAGAAAATACAGTTAGCATTGCCATGCTTCGACGAACTTGTTTAGCATTTTTTTTGGAAACTCTCCTTTTGACACTGTGGATGAAAAGACAAGTTTAATAACAATTTAACTGCTTTTTTATTGCATACATTTCACGTTACCCCCCGTTTTTACCATCTGCAAGATTCCGGGCGCTAAAAAAAATAAAAAGAATGAAAGAAAGAGGAAATAAAAGGTGTGTTATCTCACTCTGTTGGTATGCAGACGGGCTGTAAATGATAAAATCAGGCAAGTGGAGAGGAAGCCCAAAGTAATAAATCAAAAACATACACTGAGTCAGAGAAAGATGGCGATTTTTTGATTTGTTTTTTTGGCAAAAGTTATGCCACAACATTCTTAAAGATGATACACTAGCCCAAGGATTTTTTTTTCCAAAGAAATATGACCCAGGACTTATGATTGATGTTCAAATACATCTTTACTGCATTCGTCACTCATCGGCAATAGATACAGAAACGATATTTTGTAAATAAAGGAGGAATTTCACATCTGTTTTTTTGTGAGAATCTTTCCAGAAAATTGCTTCTTTGAACCGTGTAATGGTTTGTTTTGACCTTGAGTAGATTTTTTGGTGGTTTACCATGTCGTTACGGTATTTTTTGTATCAAGAACACCATCAATATCAACGAACTGAATGAAAAAATGGGTCCTGATACTTTCTTCACTCAAAAAAAACCTGCCAAAAAGTTTCATTGGCATGAAACATAATCCCTTCACACATCTTATGCAACATTTTGACCATTTCAAACTTTTTCCGTATGTCCTGAGTCATGTTTCCTGCAAAACAGCCCAACGACATGACCACTTACATAACAAATTTCCTCCAAAAACGACATTTCTCCCTACCAAGTCATCAAAAAACCACATTTTAATCAAAGTTACACACTCCCCAGTTCCTCCCCCTCTCCCCCAAAACCTCATTTCACCCTTTCTGACTCCCTTCACCCCAAAAAATACCGAATTTCGTAGTTTTGCACCCAATTTTAAAGAAACCCAACGACCTCCCTTCTACCTAAAGTGCGTGTAATCTCCTGCCGCATTCCCTTGAGCTTTTAATGAGCCTTTTCTGTCATCTGAAACGACATATCCAGGTTTATTGTCATCTCTACTTGAACGTTCTAGAAGTCACTTTGCAAAAAAGTCTATTTCATGACACAAAATCACTCAAAAAACACACCCACAGATCGTTAGAATAGCGTGAAGAGCATCTGTGCGACAACATCCGGAAGCCAAGAGATAAGACGTAATCTGCTAGCAATTATTTCTGCCCGACAGGCGCAGGTACGAACGCCAGTCAATAGTCTCGACCCCGACTGGGATGGCAGGCGGGTTGGGGGGGGGGGTTGGGGATTACGAGTTGGACGCCAAGCCGTCTCCGATAGCCAAAGTCAACTTTCAAAACGATAGGTCGACAATGCAAAGGTCAACCGTCCGTCCGTCTAATTTCTTTCGTAGGGTTTTTTTTTTTAGGACAAAGGACACGGACAATGGACAGTGGAATTTAACCCGTGGGTGGAGAAACTTAAAAATAGAAAGTCTACATTTATTTATTTATGTGTCCATTTAGTCATGTTGAGTAGTTATCTATGTTCACTACTAGTTATTTATCTTGAATACTTATCTATGTTCACTACTACTTATTCATGTTGAATACTTATCTATGGTCACTACTACTTATTTATGTTGACTACTTATGGTCATTACTACTTATTTTTGTTGACTACTTATCTATGGTCACGACTACTTCTTTATGTTGACTACTTATCTAGGTTTACTACTACTTATTTATTATGTTGACTACTAATCTATATTTATTACTACTTATTTATTATGTTAACTACTTATTTATTGATTATTTATTTATGATGATTATTTTTGGATTATTTATTTATGAATATTATTTTGGGAGCATTTATTTATGATTATTATATTTTTATTATTTTTTATGATTATAATTTTGGGATTATTTATTTATGGTTAGTATTTTGGTATTATTCATTTATGATTATTTTTGGATTAACTATTTCTAATAATTATTTTGGGATTATTCATTTATTATTATTATTTTAGGATTATTTATAATTATTTTGGGATTATTTATTTATGATTATTTGTTTTGGATTTTGTGTGATTATTACTTTTAGATTATTTATGATTATTATTTTTAGATGATTTATAATGATTAATTTTTGATTATTTATTTATGAACAGATTACCTTGTGGATTTAGTGAGTGGCTCCAGTTTTTTTTAGCTAGGTCTACAATGTCTTCTGTGTCTGTCTTGCTACTGCAACCAAGACATTTCCCAAATACGGGATGAAATATAGTTCTAATCTAATCTAATAATCTAAAAATGCATTTTTTTTCCTTTTTTTTCATGTATGGCTTGTTTTAAACTTTTCAAAAGCTATACCAGTATAACATACCAAACGTGAGCCATTGTCAGTTTGTCATTTGCGTGCACGCCTGGCTGCAAACAAGCCAAAGCACGGCTTGGCCACGCCCCTACATCAAGCAACATGCCGCAGATGCCTGGACAAGTATGTCAGATTTTTTTTTCCTCCCAAAAATCCCTTTTCATCTTTCAGCAAAGACTTGATTTGCGAGGCTATTAAGCGGCGTTACAAAAAAAAAAAAACACTCGGAATGTCAACCAAACTTTCCTCCGGCCCCTAACACGTCTTTTAACTAAAGAAAAAATAAATAAACTTATCTTAAAAATCAAAGCAGGTGGACCACACCACAGAAAAATCACAAATTACAAATTATGGGCCTTAAAACTACCGACAAACATGACTTAAAAATATGAATTTGGCTTCAATTTGTCTGGTAATAATTACCAAGTCCTCCCTTTTCTTTGGAAACGTGGTAATCCGTAACAGACGTTGTGGTTTTTATAGATACACACAGTGTCATTGTTGAATTTAACAGCGGGTTTTCGATTGAGTCTTTTAACACAATATCAAAGCCATATTGTCATTTTACTAACGTTTTCCAGGCGTTTTCCAGGCGTTTTCCAATGCCGCCATTGATGGATGAGCGACGAAAGAATACACGGATAAAGGCGGGGAGTTGTTGTCATACCACCGCTGCCGCCTGTTATCTGACAACGCTACAGGCGTTATTTGTGTTAAGGCACGTCTTCGCTTTGCAAAGGCGTTTCGTGTGTCTCGGGTCCAACGATTCCAACAGGGACATTAATGTCCTTTTATTGACTCATTAGATTGCACCATCATGTGCTATGAATCTTCAGTTTCAGTTTGGCTTATTTAATAGGGGACAGCAAATATTCATCAACATTCATATTCATGCTAATTAACATATACCGTATTTTCACGACTATAAGGCGCACTAAAAAGTCTTAAATTTTCTCCACAATAGACAGTGCGCCTTATAATCCAGTGCGCCTTATATATGGAAAAAAAACAGAAAACCAAAAACTGTCGGATATTAAAAAAAACACAAACGCCTGAACTGAAACAATCCTGTTAAATATGCAGATGCCATCTTAGTTTACAACATCTTCCTACATATAGCTCCTCCCCCACTGCAAGATTTTCTACCAAAAAATCCAAAACATCAACAATGGCTGGCTCTAGAGGCGACTGTAAAGTAGTGAGTGAGTGCTTCATACCTGGAAGTCAATAGCAATTACCGTATTTTCACCACTATAAGGCGCACTTAAAAGTCTTACATTTTCTCCAAAATAGACACTGTGCCTTATAATACAGTGCACCTTATAATACAGTGCGCCTTACAATACAGTGCGCCTTATATATGGAAACAATCCTTCATGGAGTGGTGAAAATATGGTATTTAGATATAGCGTCTCAGCAAGCAATGTACCCAAAGAGTCAAACTGCCATACAGCGTCATCTGTAGAATCTTGAATTTAATTCATACTGAATGGGCCGTTTGTCCATTTTGTAGAAAATTTTAGACTTTTAAGTGCACCTAATGTGAGTAAATATTGTTGCATTTTCATCACTTAATAAGGGGAATTGCAATCATTAATAAGAGGAACAATTAGCCTTGATTAACAGATATAAAACATAGCAAAAATAGATACAAAAGCCCACATAGTCTATGACATTTGATGAATTCAGTTAGTGGCTATTGTTATAACCTTTAATAAGCCCAGTGCTGTATTGGGTATCAAACCCAAAAGGTCACCCTGAGGTTTTTACTGTGCATATAAGACCACTCTTAGTCCCAAAAGACCAGCTAATAGAGCGCGGAGGTCTCTGGCATCTGTGAAGTTATCCCACTACGGACCACTAATGGGTCATTGGCAGAAGACCATCTGCCCCACACGGTCAACATAATACCACACGGTCCATCGTTGGGGAAAAACATTTGACCCCGTGACAGGGGGGACAATAGAAGGGTCAACCATTAAGGACTAACCAGGTATGTACTTTAATGGTAGTTGACAACTGGGTAAGGGATAACAATTAGAAGGTTGGGTGTTGGAAAACGCAGTATGGGGCGTCCCAGTAGGGATTGGTGGAGAGGTTTTTTGGATTTTTTTTTGGTTCGATTTCCTGCGGCGTGGACGCTTAGCAACAAAAAAAAAACAGAAAGCAGAGAAGATTCTTTGAGAGATTAGTGGGTGTGAGTCTGTGGTTTAATAGCAGTTGAAAATTCCAGTTGGAGTTGATAGGGAGTTGCTAACGTGGTTGGAAAACAAATAGACAAGATTGTTATTAAATATTTCGGATGGGATTAAATGTGAGATTATTTAAAGAGTTTAATTTATTTTGAGGGTTTTTTTTTTTAGCTTTTGAATCTCAGACTAGAAACTTTTTGTGTAAGAAAATGTACCAAAATTAAGACTTATAATACAGTAAATGCTTTGAGATATGAGTGTTGGAACATATGAGGAATTTGAGATATGAGGTAAATTATTTTAAGTGTGTGTGTATTGTGATCTTCAGTTAAATTTTAAGTTTATGTTATGTTATAGTTTATCTTAATATGATACCCACTGTACTGAATAATGTCATATTTTTAGTATTAAAGATCATAACCACTAGATATGAATTTGTTACTTTGTGAGTAGGTAGTGAATTAGAATAAATATAAAGTGTAACATCTTGTTTTTGGAGTTTTTTCAGAGGGTGGGAACAAATTAATTTGTGTTTTGGTCATTTCTATGGGGAAAAAATGACTTGAGATATCAATAAATTGACATACAAGCTCAGTCCCAGACCGCGTTAAGCTTGTATCTCAAAGTTTTACTGTATTAGGACAAATTTAAAGATATTTTTTGATTGTAACATCTTGTTTTTGGTGTTTTTTCAGCGGGTGCGAACGGATTAATTTGTATTTTTTTCAGTTATATCGGAAAAAAACGACTTGAGATACGAGTAAATTGACATATGAGCTCGTCCCAGACCGCATTAAGCTTGTATCTCAAGGTATTACTGTATTAGAACAAATATAAAGTTGTTTCTTAATTGTAATATCCTGTTTTTTCCTAGGGTGGGAACAAATTCATTTGTATTTTTTCACTCCTATGGGAACATTGATTTGAGATACAAGTAAATTTACATACGAGCTCGTATCTCAAGGTATTACTGTATTAGGACAAATATAAAGATGTTTCTTCATTGTAATATCATGTTTTTTCAGAGGATGGGACAAAGTAATTTGTATTTTTTGATTCCTATGGGAAAAGTCGATTTGAGATACAAGTAAATTGACATACGAGCTCGGCATTAAGCTCGTATCTCAAGGTATTACTGTATTAGCACAATTCCATTTTTATTACCAAAATACAACACCCCTTGGAAACCCTTATAAATCAAAAAAACATTTTGAGAACAGTCAAAATATATCCCTTAGGATAGAATCCTATCAAAAACAAAAACTCCCTCCGTCTCCATTCATTCCATGACTAGCCAAGTGTGGATTATTGAAATCGCAAATCAAGATGGCTGGGGACGTTTCCCTGGGCAACCCTCCGCCCTTTTACGCACGACATTATAAACTCTGCGAGCACAAGCCGGGACAGAACAAATAAATGAAGCAGCAAAATTTTCGATCAAGTCGGGGAGCGTCTGCTCAAACAAAAACACACAGATCTTAACTCGCCGGGTGCAGCCCAGGAACAATATTATCTTTTCAGTTAAAGGGCGCGGTGAGAATACTACTACGCGTGTGTATTTGTGTGTATTAGTATGTGTGTGTATTCTGTACACACACACACCAGCAATCAGATCAGGTCTTAGAATTTCTTCCCTAGCAATCAAAAATCACAAAAACGTCGAAAGTTGCATTTTCTTCCAGAATAATTATACATTATACTCAAAAATGGATGATTGCCAAGAATTGTAATATATTTATGAAAGCATATGTTTTCCTCAATACAACAGTTTTAAAAGAGAAATGCAATACTGTAATTGTAGTCTTTGTAATGACTGTTTTGAGTAATATATCATATTTTCTCGCATATAAGTCGCGTCCACGTATAAGCCGTACTTGTAAAATTGCCTTAAAATGGTTGGATTTGACAATTTCTCGAGTATAAGCCGCCCCTTGATTCAGAATTTTCACCTCCATATTCATGGTTTTAATAGGGAGTACAAATGTGTTACTTTGAAGCGAAAATCTTAAGGAAAATCATCGTACGCAGTATTTCGGAGATACTGTAGTCATGTGAGCAGTACAACCAGGAAGTATGTCCGTAGCGGTATAGTTTACAATGTCTTTCCGCAATTATTCTCAGGACATTTTGAAAAGGGACATTTTGACTAGAATCAAACACACACAAAAAAATCCCATCATAATCCTACTTTGACTGCAATTCCATTCATTCCAATACCTTAAAACAGCTTCAAAATACTATACCAAATTTTCATGACTATAAGGCGCACTTAAAAGACTTAAATTTTCTCCAAAATAGACAGTGTGCGCCTTATAATCCAGTGCGCCTTATATATGGAAAAAACAAAAAACTAAAAAACGAAAAACCACCACTGTCGGATATTAAAAAAAACACAAACGCCTGAACTGAAACAATACTGTTAAATATGCAGATGCCATCTTAGTTTACAAAATCTTCCATCATATAGCTCCTCCCCCACTGCAAGATTTTATACAAAAAAAATCCAAAACATCAACAATGGCTGGCTCTAGAGGTGACTGTAAAGTAGTGAGTGCTTCATACCTGGAAGTCAATAGCAATTACCCTATTTTCACCACTATAAGGCGCACTTAAAAGTCTTACATTTTCTCCAAAATAGACAGTGCGCCTTATAATACAGTGCGCCTTATATATGGAAAAATGTCATTCATTGAGGGTGCGCCTTATAATGCGGTGCGCCTTATAGTCGTGAAAATACGGTCATACTAAAATACAAAACATGCACACCCATGGAATTTTAAAAGCCTCAACATTGGTTGGGAAAAAAAACATAGAATCGTGCTATGGTGCATTTAATACATCTGTCAAGGTGGGGGGTGCTAAAGGCATCCATCATTTCTTAACAGGAGAACAGCTGATGATGGAGTTGATTATAGTGGGAATAGTGGGAGGCAAGGGGAGGGGCATAGCCAGAGGGGGGGAAGGGTGATAGTATTGGAATGATATTATGTATTTTTTGTGCCAAAATTTGGTCGGAAAATACTACTAAGTGACATACTATTGTTGAAAAAGTGCATCTTGAAGCAATTCAAGCAAAAAAAATGGAGAAAACAAATCTAGGAAGACTGATTGTAAGAAGGAAACATAGCGTGTTGTGTTTAAAGACTGGTTTGAAAAATGGTATTCTCGTTGAAGGATGTTTAGAACAAAATGGATGGGGAAACACCAGGTTCTAATTTGTACAATTGTCCTTAAAGTGTTAAAGGTGAACTGTGAGCTCAGTTTTAAGGTCAACCAAGACGAGAAAAAGGGAAAAATAATAAGACAGTGTTTGGTTTCGATCCAACACTTAACACTGGAAAGTAAGTGTCAATCAAAATGACGTGTGTTGGCAGCCGTTCCATCTTTAATGGATAATTGGAATTGTCTGCTCATCTCAGGTCTCGCTGTGTTCTCATCTTGGCGAGTGATTAAAGCAAAGGCAGATCCAAGGTCAGCCTGACTGACAGACCTTTAGATTACGTCTCCGTCTGTGTAATCCACGTTCTTTTCTACACCCCCGTTGCCGACTGACATTCTCAGCCTTCCCCATTTCAACGAACCTCAACAACGCCTGTTGATTTGCTGGCTTTCATATTTGATGGACAGGCGGGACATCCTACTTGGTGACCTGGTGGCCTTTGTCTCACCCGTGACCAAAAGGGTCAGTCTGTTTCAGACCAGTTGAGGGAGGGGGGGGGAGGACAATCCAATTGTAATACGGGAGTATGTCTGCTGAATAACAATCGAGTGATTTTCTGTCACATTGGGAAAATCCAAAATGGAACGTCTGTGTTGAAGGAGTCTTGTTTAAACATGGGGTTCACATGATGGTTCTCACCGGTTTTGACCAGAAAATAATCAGGAGGTAGTTCTTGGTTTATGGGAAGAGGTTACAAATGATCGGGTTCGGGGAGAAGACGTAAAAATGTGTTGTTTAAAGAAAGAATGTGTCAGGACTAGGTTGGTGCCTAACCAAAAGTTTAATAATTAAGGATGGGATCTTTAGAAAATAAGAAGGATTTGGGAATTAAATCACAAGACCAAACCTGACAGAAGACGTAGGGTAACGAGGAACATGGAATATGGCAGGCAAACTTGGTATGAAGAAAACAGAGAAGAGACGACCTCACAAACACACAGGGTTTAAATAGGCAGACAAAGGTTGATTACAGTTTAATTTTAAACTTTAATTTATCTAATTTATTTAGTATATCTAATTTATGTAATTTATTTAGTATATCTAATTTATGTAATTTATTTAGTATATCTAATTTATGTAATTTATTTAGTATATCTAATTTATGTAATTTATTCAGTATGTCTAATTTATCTAATTTATGTAATTTATGTAATTTATTTAGTATATCTAATTTATGTAATTTATTTCGTATATCTAATTTATGTAATTTATTTCGTATATCTAATTTATGTAATTTCTGTAATTTATGTAATTTGTGTAATTTATGTAATTTATGTAATTTATGTAATTTGTGTAATTTATGTAATTTATGTAATTTATGTAATTTATGTAATTTATGTAATTTATGTAATTTATGTAATTTATGTAATTTATGTTATTTATGTAATTCATATAATTTATCTAATTTATCTAATTTATCTAATTTATCTAATGTGATTTATCTTATCTTATTTATCTAATTTATTGAGTTTATTTAATTGAATTTATTGAGTTAATTCCATTGAATTTATTGAGTTTATTCAATTGAATTTATTGAATTTATTTAATTTATTTCATTTATTGAATTCATTTATTTTATTTCATTTATTTTATCAATGAATTTATTCATATACTTATGTATTTTCTTTCTCTGTCTGCTAGTATGCGTGTGTTTTTATTTTAAACTAATCAGAAGCAAATAGCAATCATGTCTTTCCTCACTAGTGGCTCGTTTGTTTGGAATCTGTCATTTTCAGTCAGGCAGCCAGATTACAATCATCTACAGCATGCAAGGGTGAGTCATTTGCAACATTGATTCATACATTTTCCGTTCCGCCTATCCTCACGAGGGCCGCGGGGGGTGCTGCAGGGAATCCCGCCTAGTTCGACCCGCCTAGCGTGGATGTTTTTAGGAATGTGAGAGAGGAAACCACAATTTCCCTGAGAAAACCCATGCATTTGTAACATTAACATAAGAAACACTGCAAAATTGGATTAGCACGCTAAAAAAAATGACCAAATCGCATTAAAAAATGGAATAAAATCCGATTTTCAGATTAGTCCATCAAATTAGCAAAAATACAAACCAATAAAAATCTAAATTCTCCATCACATGGCAGAATTACCTCTTAAATTCATCTTAAAAACTCCATTTTATACCAATAAATTGCTATTAAGCAAAAAACGTCAACAATTAAATTGCCCTTAGGTTCACTGCCTAATTACCCAGAACGCATTTCAACGCTTTGTGACTAATTAATCACGCACAGATGCTTTAATAGGACAGTGTAATCCAGATACGCTGTTAAAAAGCCAAATTTCATGCTCTACACACCAATCATGTATGCGACCAATCAAAAGCCCCAAAAGACGAAATGAATTCCCAGCGTGTAAATGGGATTACACATCAACAAAAGGACCATTGTCCCATCATGTCAAAGGCATTTTGTCTAATAAATTTACAGCATTTTTTGACATTTAAAAGCCGAAATGTCAAACATTTCTTTTTAAAGTAGTCCTATCAGATCTAAAGGGCTGGTCGTCCATCAAAAGGGAGCAGCGGAATGGTCTCCTCGGCAAGTTTATTCAAGTTATTTAAAGGTTTTTTGGGGGGGAGGATGTGGGAGATGAGAGATAGAGAATAAGTACTAGGGAGGATTGGCTAAAATGGGGGTGAACATGGCCGTTGCTGTTTGGGATGGAACCACAACAAAGAGTTCCTCATAAATATTTTATTAATCGTCAGTGTCTCATAAAAACGTAGTTCTGACAAATAAAGTTCATTGGCTTGTGCTTATGTTTACGATTCAAACTGCTTGGCTGAAATTCGGGGTATTTAGGAGGAGAGGATACACAGAGGTTTGTAAAAAATAAGCAAAGGAAAGAAGGATATTTAAAGTTTTTTTTAGGAAGAGCAAGAGGAAATCCGTTGTGGATTAAAATATTGTTCTGGGGAAAACTGGTGATGAAGTTTTGTTCGATTATTGCAGTAATCCCTCGAATATGGCGGACAATGGACCCATAATAAGACGGAGGACTTGGACTAAAATGTCCATTTACCTGTTTTTTTGTCGGATTTATATTAAGCAGAGAGGAACTATATTAACTGTGAGGTCAGTATTTAATGTAGTTATATTTTTGGATTGGATAACTTTATTTAATTTAATTTATTTAATTTATTTAATGTAATTTAATGTATTTAATTTATTTAATGTAATTTAATGTATTCAATTTATTAAATGTAATTTAATGTATTCAATTTATTTAATGTAATTTAATATATTCAATTTATTTAATGTAATTTAATATATTCAATTTATTTAATGTAATTTAATATATTCAATTTATTTAATGTAATTTAATTTATTCAATTTATTTAATGTAATTTAATCTATTTTATTTAATGTGATTTGAATTTCTGTAATTTATTTAATGTATTTAATGTACTTTAATTAATTCATTTAATTTATTCAACTAATTTAATTATATAAATAAAAGCAAAAAATAACAATAAATAGATAAAACAATCAAAAACAAATTATAGAAATATATAAAGATATTAATTTATTTAAATACATACATTCCATTTAGATACTTATACATAACAGTCTAGATAAGCTTATAGCTGAAATATTTAATAAGTATACACTTTTTGGTAATAGTGCGGGTGCAGAACAGTAGTATGATAGTACTAAAAATGGTGGTGATCCTCCTTCACGGTTTTTCCTTAATTGCGGCCATATCTAGTCTACGATAACCGCAATATTCGAGGGATTACCGCTCACAAGCAAAAACACTCCAAATTAACGTGGTTAACCGGATTCTAAATTCCACAAGTGCCAACACCAGTGTTGTAAGCCACTCCCCTCCAGCTTCCCAGGCAAATTGAATGAAGTAAATTAATGACAGTGTCAGCCTCCACAAACGCTCCTCATCTATTGAGCCTCCGTGGTCCATTCACGGCGATGAGTGAGGCGTCAACACAAACAACAACAATGACAACAGCAACACAGGAGGCCCTCCTCCTTCCTCTCCCTTAATTCATTCATCCATATGCATGTGTTCACACACAGATGCCATGGACCTGTGTTGCCAACACGGCCATTGGGAACACCTAGCCAGGCTTCCTGAGAACAGGACATGGCAACAAAGCTCGGAGGCACAAGGGGGCGTAAAAGGGGGCAGGCATGGATAAAATCTTGGCATCCAATCTATGTGAATCGCCACAATGACCAGGCATGAGAGGCCATCTTAGTACTCGGAACATTATCAGGCACGGAACCAGAAAGACCAGGTTTTTTGCCCTTCCTGCCGACCAGGGTTCATAGGGTTCTCGCCCCATGAGGCACGACCTTCCCACGTGGGCGCCGTTTGCCGTAAACCACAACTGCAAACGGATATCATTCCAACTGGAGGGCTTAGCGAAGATAGAGTGGTTGCTACACCTCAAACCTTGACGGCAGTGATTGCGTTAGTATCTGACTACAGCTCAGTTTTCACTGATTGAAGCATCCTGTGTGTACTGAAGGGGGAGCAAAGACTAGCCTATATGTTTAAAGAAATATATTTAAAGTAAGGGTTTTTTTTAGAAAGAGAAAGAGGAAATCCGTAGTGGATTAAAATATTGCTTTCGGCTAAACAGGTGAGGTAGGTTTACAGTAATCCCTCGAATATCGCGAACAATGGACCCATAATAAAACAGAGGACTTGGACTAAAATGTCCATTAACCTGTTTTTTTCGAATTCATATCAATTTGAGAGGAACTATTTTTACTGTGAGGTCAGTATTTAATGTAGTTATATTTTTGGATTGGATAACTTTATTTAATGTAATTTAATTTATTTAATTTAATTTATTTAATGTAATTTAATTTATTTAATGTAATTTAATTTATTTAATGTAATTTATTCAATTTATTTAAGGTAATTTATTCAATGTATTTAATTTATTCAATTATTTAATTTATTTAATTTATTCAATTTATGTAATGTAATTTACTGTATTTAATTTATTCAATGTATTTAATTTATTCAATGTATTTATTTTTATTCAATTTATTCAATTTATTCAATATATTCAATTTTTTCAATATATTCAATTTTTTCAATATATTCAATATATTCAATTTATTCTATTTATTCAATTTATTCAATTTTTTCAATTTGTTCAATTTGTTCAATTTGTTCAATTTATTCAATTTATTCAATTTATTCAATTTATTCCATTTATTTAATTTATTCAATTTATTCAATGTATTTAATGGATTAAAGCATCCTGTGTGTAATAAATGGGGAGCTAAAACTGGCCTATACGATAAAATACTGTTCTGACAGAAGGAGGAACGTTCCAGATTCGACTCTTTCATAATCCAATAGTACCGAGACTATTTGTTCTAGCTCCTCTGGGGATCACGGTCAGGTCTCGTTTCTCCCACATACGCCAAAGACAACATCCTGGTCTTAAGCCAAGACTTTGTACACCCTGGACATCTCTCACCTGAGACATATTTTAGGCAACGTTTGAGGTTAGCCAGTCCCTGACAAAACATTTCAAATAACTGACATCTCATTTACAACAGAGATGTTTCTCATAAAAGAACAAGAGAGAGAGAGAGAAACCACGTCTTTTCAAACTGCTCAGCTCTTAAAATACATTTTCTGCAAAAAAATGACCTCAGGCTTACATTTTAAAATCCCAATGCAAAGGGGTGTGTCCAGAAATACTCTCTAAAACACATACCATCCCATAAACACATCTGAAAAACTCCAAGGGCCATTTACTGCTTGAAAATCACAATTTAATGCCACTTTTAATCATAAAATCTGCCAAAAATTGCTTCTAACACAGGGTTGTCAAACTCCCTTTGGTCTGTGGGCCGAATACATCTTAATTTGACATCAAGATATTAGTCACTAATACTAATAATTAGTGCAAAAAATGAGTAAATTATCAAAATGTTTATTAAAAAAAAATTCCTGTTACATTATGAACAATATATTATGAACAAGAAAATAACATAAAAACATAAATAAATGTCAATTCATGTTGTCTGCACGCACTAAAACACCCCTAGCGGATAATACAAGAACTACAAATTTAAAAAAAAAATCCTATTTTTCTTATACAATGCAGCTTTCATCCCGGGCCGTACCAAAACCACCAGACGGGCCGTATCCGGCCCGCGGGCCATATGTTTGACACCCCTGTTCTAACACCTTCCACACTAAGAACAAGCGTCAATACCTCGTCAAGGCTATTGACAAAGTAGCAAATCCAAGTCGTTAAATGCTAAGGGGAACCATACTGACTGAAACATATCCGAATATAATAGAAAACAGACGCATTATGAGTCCTGGACATTCCCACGTAGTACACCCACACTCTTTCTTTCACAAATCCCTCCATCTATTCACTCTCGCTAGCTAAGATAGCAAAAGTGACATGAGTGCCCTGTAGTCCATTAGCGCTAGCAAAGCCCTCCCTTTTGCATTTTCCTTCAACCCTTCTCTTCACCTCTCTTACATTTTGAGCTATTTAACACACCAACTTAAGCCAGATTGTGGTTTTCTTTGTCCTTAAATCGACAGCAGAAACTGACCATCGAAACATGATCATCTTGGTCAGGATTCAACAATTCTTGTTACATTTATTGTTGTTAGTGTGAGTGGAATTAGTGTAAGAGTAGTCCCGAGGTTGTGGGTTTGAGTACACGAGCCTGGTGACCTTGTCTAAGTATCCTTGAAAAAGATACTGTATTGCCGTATTTTTTCACATATTAGCTGCATCCGCGTATAAGAAGTACACTTAAAATAGCCTTAAAATTGTAGAATTTGACAATTTCTTGAGTATAAGTCGCCCCCTGATTCACAATTTTCACCTCCATATTCATGGTTTTAATAGGGAGTACAAATGTGGTACTTTTAAGGGAAAATATTGAGGAAAATCACTGTACGTAGTATTTCTGAGATACTGTATAAATAGATTGCTGGATTGGACATTCTGAAAGGGTGTTGCCTGCATGTAGACAAATTCCAAAAGGAGGTCATGTGACCAGTACAACCAGGAAGGGTGTGTGTAGTGGTCTAGTTCGTCATCCCTATGTAAGATGGCATCGCCTTGAGCAAGGAAGTACCGTATTTTCACGACTATAAGGCGCATTAAAGTCTTAAACTTTCTCCAAAATGGACAGTGCGCCTTATAATCCAGTGCGCCTTATATATGGAAACAAAATCAAATATGTCATTAATTGAGGGTGCGCCTTATAATGCAGTGCGCCTTATAGTCGTGAAACTACATCAAGTGAGTTTTTTTTACGTTTTATGCAAGATAAGTTATTTTTTTGTCCTAAATTCCATTCATAGACATCAAAAATAAACTTCTCTCACATTATAGCATTACATCTTGCAGGTTTCATGCATGTCAAGTCAAATTTGTGCGCATATAAGCCCTACCCTCGATTCAGTCATCATTTTTTTAGCGACAAATACAGCTTACATACAAAAAAATACAATATACTCCAAACCAACTCAGCCTTAAAGAATTCCTACCCAACGATACATAAGTTTTAAGCAATACAACTGAGGTAGTTAACAGTAGAAGCCCTTGAGCTTTGACGTTGCACTTTAGCGCTCATAAATAGAAAGTCCTCCTAGTTTATGAGCAAGTTTTTTTGTTCGGACGGTGGCAACATTAAATCTCCTTAGACAGATGCCAACAATAGCAGCACACTCAACTCTTATCGTACGCTGAGGCAGCATTGCTTTCGTTCTTTAGCACCACCTGTTCTTGCAACATGACCAACTTGTTCCTCTCTGTTGAACTTAAAGTGTAACGCATTTAAATCCGAGTCCAAGTCCGTGACCTACTTCAACCAAAAACCCAGCCAAAGTATCGAGATGATTCAAGGAAGAAACATGTGTTTCTATCATTGGCTAACGTAAAGTACTTGTTGACTCAGACAGCGATCATTCACTATTTTTCTAGGCAAACTACGGCCCGCGGGCCACATCCGGCCCGTTTGGCGTTTTAATCCGGCCCGCCGACGTTGTCCAAAATGTTTTTTTTTCATCCCCAAGATGGCGCCGTCACACGGAAGCCAGTTGCAGTAGCTCTGTCCACTCTTATTTGTTTTTCGTGTTTTACAGCGCCCTCTATCTTTTTTTAAATGACATTTTAATATTTCTTAATACATTCCTTTATACTTTTTACTTTAATAATGAGTGATGAGTATGTTAATACTTTAGTCCTTCTTTTCTGTTTATGTTTCATATGTACTGTTAACGGATGCACTTTTTTATCTGTATCGTATCTTGTGTTGACCCCGCCCATCTGTCAAATTTTTAAAGTCAATGTTACTTTGTACTTTATACTTTTTACTTTGATGATGAGTGATGAGTATGTTAATACTTTAGTCCTTCTTTTCTGTTTGTTTCATATGTACTGTTAACGGATGCACTTTTTTATCTGTATCGTATCTTGTTCTGACCCCACCCATCTGTCAAATTTTTTAAGTCAATGTGGCCCCTGGGCCCAAAACTTTGCCCACCCCTGGGTTAGCGTTCTAGGCTCGAGGGTTCGATCCCAACAGCTATGATAGCCTAAAGCTAAAACTGTCTTATAAAAAGCAATCTACGAATTTAATTTCTATCCTTACACCAAAACTGTCACTTCCCACCACAGAAATCAGAAAATGTGTGTTGTAATCACGCCACTGTTATTTCCCCCGGGGCCCCGTCTCGTCTCGCCGCCCCCCCGGTGACAATTCGGGAAACTACTCCAAGCATCGTCTTTATTAGACAGCCATGATTTGCAAAAGTTTGGACAGTTTTTTTCCCTCCCGAGCCAGAAAAACGGGCCATATTAGCTTCTTTGGTAATCTCCGAATGGACGTGTTGGCCAGATGTTTTGTTTTGGGGGGGGTTTTGAGTGGGGGGGAGTCGCTGTTTTGGGTTGAAATTAAGTGGACAGGAGGTCAAGGGCACTTCTCTACTTGTTGACTCAGACAGCGATCATTCATTATCATTTGTCTGTCAGTGTCGGGATCTTATTTCGGCCGTGCCGTTGACCTTTTTGAACACTTGGAAGTCTACGTTGCTTATAACTAGTGTCACTTTAACATTTAGGCTCCGCCTCTAGATTTGTAGTGATAAGAATCTTCCATTTATTACAAAAAGTGGTCATTTTCTAATGTGAAATGGCTCAATTTTGAAAGTAGTTCAGTCATTTTCTGAATTTTCTACAAATTAGTGTATTTTCTCGCATATAAGCCGCATTCGCGTATAAGTCGCACCCTTAAAATAGCCTTAAAATGGTTGAATTTTAGAATTTCTCGCGTATAAGCCGCCCCCTGATTCATAATTTTTACCTGTATATTCATGGTTTTAATAGGGAGTACAAATGTGTTACTTTGAAGGGAAAATATGAAGAAAAATTATCGTATGTGGTATTTCTGAGATACTGTACGTAGACAAATTTAAAAAAGGAAGTCAGGTGACCAGTACAACCAGGAAGTGTGTCCGTAGTGGTCTAGTTTGTCATCCTTAGGTAAGATAGCGGCACCCTGAGCGAGCAATGGTAGGCAAAAGTGAGTTTTTTTCACATTTTATGCAAGATATGTTAATTTTTCCTTAAATTTTATTCATAAACATCAAAATAAATGTTGTCAAGTGTTTTATCTGTTTAGATTTTCTCTATTTTGAAGAAAAATAACCATTTAAGTCTTGCGTTATGGCGTTTTGAGCATATTGAGTCTAATTTATTTGCATATAAGCCTTACTCTCAATTAATTCATGTTTTTTTTTGCAACAAATACAGCGTATATGTAAAAAAACACAATAGGTCTACCCCAAAAAATCAATACAAAATCTGCAGTAACCACAACATAGACAAAGCTGACTTTAAAACCCCTATATTGAAACAAAATTACCCATATAAAGGCTGTCATGGCAACTAAGCTAACTTCTCCTCTCTTACAGCAGTATATATATAAAATACTTTATACAAACATGCAGGCATAGCCATAGTTTCCAGACATGAATATTAAAAACACTTCTGTTATGCTCATCTGTCACTTCGACTTGCAAGACAACCCTCTTTTGTAAAAAGCCATTAACCACACATCGGCGACCGGAACGACCCGTCTGGAGGCGGCGTTTGACGTTAATCGCAGGCTACGTAACAATCTGCATAAAATAAAGAGGAAAAACCGTCACCCTGCTCAGAAAAATAATCATGTATTTTGCCTCGATGGAGTTCGAGAGAGCAAAAGGAAGCCGAAATCTATTTTTATCTTGTCTGTCGCACTATGATCGACCAATAAGGGTGTTAGAGAGTAGACACGTACCTGCCAATCAAACGGCTAGGATTCACAAAGCATCTTCGGCACCCCTGCTGTGCGTTGCCCCCTTTTACAAAACTGTGGTAGGATAAATCATACCGGGAAAAACAAATAACGAGTAAATAAAAATAGTCTGCACCATTGTGTTCAAATGTAATGTTTTTGGAATTTAGGAAAATAAGTAGTATTATTTTAAATGTTTGTAGATTCTCAATGTGACCTAAAATTATCCCAAAAACTTAAAAACAGAGAAGTATTATCTTTTTTGGTCATTGTGGTTGAATGAAAGCCAATTGAGACCTCAAATTATTTTAAAATTCCTTTATTTTCTGAACTGCTTTATCCTCACTAGGGTCACAGGGGGTGCTGGAGCCAATTCCAGCTGAAAACAAGCCAGAAGCAAGGAGACAGACAACCATTAGCTCTCACATTAATTCCTAAGGGCAATTTTTTGTCCAATTAACCTACATTTAGCAATGTGGGAGGAAACCAGAGTACCCGGAAAAAACCCACGCAAGCCCTGGGAGAACATGGAAATTCCACACAGGTGGATATATAATATTTAGATGTTTTCTTATAAATGGATTAAAAGAACTGGATTAAAAGCCCTGAATATTCTGTTTTTTATAGATCTAAAACAATGTTTATTTTAGCTTTCTTTTAAAATATATTTTTAGATTTTACAAAATGATTTTTGAACTAAAACCAGAAAAGAAATGATTAAAAATGACAATTATTGATTTAAAAGGGGAGAAGATCAAGAAATTTAATATACATCTATATCTATCATTTTAATTTAATCCTAAAACAGAAAGTCAGCACTCATCATTTACTTTCTCGGACCACACAAAACGATGCGGCGGGCCAGATTTGGCCCCCGGACCGCCACTTTGACACCAGTCAAGGCCTTAAAAAATATAATATAAAAATGTAATATATAAAATGGAGTCAGGAATCCACCCAAAATCTGAAAAACTAACAGTGATGACCATCTAAGTCAAACTTAGTGAACAAAATGTACCATTGTTGCACTTCGTTAGCATTTTTTTTTAGCAAACTAAGGGCACTTTTGAGAGCATTTTCTCCTTCTGCAGCTACACAGCTTGGCAAAAAGAAGCGCACCCGTGCCGTGGGCGGGGCTCGCCAGCGTGGGTGAACGCCGGCGACGAGGAGGCAGGGAAAGAAAAAAAAAACAGAAAGTAGCAGACAGAAAAAGGACACTATATTTAGCACTGTCGCCTCCTTTTTCTGTCTTCGGAATAATCATAGTTTGACAGTGTGCATCCAGAAGAGGAGAGCTTGTTGAGGATGTGATGTTAACACTCTTCTTCATCCTCCTCTTCCTCCTCCTCTACCTTCTCCAGAGACAAAGTAACAAAGTCTTGCAAAAAAAAAAAACTGCTTCAGGCTTAAAGTGCCTCAGTTGTTGTGTAGAAGTATATTTTCGGGACCCTGACATTCATTAAAAAGGCAAAACAGGGGCAGTTTTTTTGTAGATTGGAAGCAAGGGAAACTTTATGAACAAAAAATAAAAATTAATAAAAGAAAAATGGGAGGAATTGTTTGCTGAGAGCGTTTGTTTCATTTTTGGGTGTGTTTTGGATCGTTTTTTTGAAGTAGCATTGAATTTGAATGAATTGAGGGTAGGGATGGTGAAAGGGTGACATTTAGAGGGGGGGGGGTGTTAGGTAAAAGGCCAATGAGGATGTGAATGAGTTAATGTGAAGAGTGAGTCATGTAAATGGCGCATTAGGGAGGAAGAAAATAGAAAAAAAGGAAATGTTATGCATATTTTTCTATTGGAAATCTGCAATGTACAGAGCACATGTGTCAAAGTGGCGGCCCGCGGGCCAAATCTGGCCCGCTGGATCATTTTGTGTGGCCCGGGAAAGTAAATGATGAGTGCTGACTTTCTGTTTTAGGATCAAATTAAAATGAAGAGTATAGATGTATATTACATTTCCTGATTTTCCCTCTTTTAAATCAATATTTATATTTTTTTAATCAATTTTTTCTGTGTTTTTAGTTCAAAAATTATTTGGTAAAATCTAAAAATACTTTTAATCGTGCATGTCAAGTATAATTTATCCGCATATAAGCCGTACTCTCAATTCAGTCATCATTTTATTGAATCAAAAATACGGCTTATATGCGAGTAAATACCTCAAAGAAAGCCTGAAGCAGGTTCCATAATGGACCTCCCAAATACCACACCCAATTACGCGATTTTTTCTCACCGAGGCTAACCTTGTACGCAGGTGTTCCCCCTGAAAAACAAAGCTAAACACTTTCAAATGTGGCCCCGGGATTAGAGTAACAAGCTATTACTTGTTAATATGTTGCCACTCTCCCATAGTTTGAGGGCAGTTAACCTCATCTGTGATGGGCTTCTGTCGGCGAGGTCGTGACCTCGGCCGGGTTTGACGCTTGAAAATAGGGTGTGATTATAGAGGACTGCTTTTAAGGTAAATATAGGACTTCTCAGGAGTTGACTGAAGATAGACTATTTGCTTTGTAATGCATACCTAGGTCCAAAACTGCAAAAAAATGCAAAAAAATGCAAAAAAAATGCCTAAAACTGCAAAAATCTGCACAACATGGCACAAAAATGCACAAAAATGCAAAAAAATGCAAAAAACTGCACAAAAATGCACAGAAAATGCACAAAAACTGCACAAAACTGCAAAAAAACTGCAAAACTGGAAAAAAAACTGCACAAAATTGCCTAAAACTGCACATATCTGCACAAAATTGCATAAAACTGCACATATCTGCACAAAACTGCACAAAAACTCCCCAAAAACTGCACAAACCTGCACAAACTGCACAATACTGTCCGAAACTGCAAAAAAACTGCAAAAACTGCACAAAACAGCCCAAAACTGCAAAAAACTGCACAAAACTGCACAAAACTGCACAAAACAGCCCAAAACTGCTCAAAATTACACAAAACCTACACAAAAACTGCATAAAACTGCACAAAAACTGCACAAAAACTGCACAAAAACTGCACAAAGCTGCAAAAACTATACAAGGCAATGTTAGAATAAAAACCATTTAGACTACTGCAAAATCCACAAAAACATGTATTGCATTTGGAAGTACTTTATTCCAACTTGTCGATATTTGATTTCACGCTCTATCACCCTCATTTCTTAGCCCTGGCGCATACCAATCGAACTTTAATGATTGGAATTTTGACTCTTTGCGAACACACACGGTTTCTGGAAAATATTCATCTTATACAAAACCACCAAAATAAACCAATCAGAATGCAAATGAGCCAAACTACAAGACATACATGACCTATTTTGACTTCCAAGTGCTAAAATTTGAAAGGAAATGATAAAACATGAAGTTATTTTGGGTTTCCTACCAAAAACAGCAACATTTTGATATAACAATGTTTGAAAATACAACTAAATTCCAACAAATGTAAAGTATCACTATTACTTAACCTTTCCATGACTTACCCTGAACAAAAACATCCTTATTTAAACATAAATTAATCTCATAACGAGCCTATTCTATTCTGTTATTTATCTGTACGGAAACCAGCAACAAAAAAGCCTCATCCCCATTATTTAGTTCAGTATGCTAGCTCATTAAAAATGAATAAAAGCGCTTTAAAAGCAATTCCCAGCAGTGTAGTGCAAAAAAACCAATACAATTAGTCAGAGCAAACGCTTATGGGCATTTCAATCTGTAAGAGGTTGTGCCGCCATGCATAAAGAAATGTCGAAAACTAATTAAAAAACAAAACGTAAGTTGATTAGACCAAAAGGGGACAATAAATGATCTCTTCTCAAGCATGTAAATGTGTGGTTTTGTGCCAAAACCGCCTCGGTTGGCGAAACAATAGGATACGAAGGATAAAGAGGGCGAAAATACAACAAAGTAAGCAAAAAAATAAGCGAGTGACAAGGCTTTTCATTAAAAAAGGCTTTAAAATGGCTATGTGAAGCATGAATAAAATAATTAGGACCAAAAAGTGGTGGTGGTTTACAGTATAACACAAATTACAGGCTGGATTTTCACATATATAAGCCGTACCCTTAAAATTGCCTTAAAATTTGACAATTTCTCAAGTATAAGCCGCACCCTGATTCACAATTTTCACCTCCATATTCTTGGTTTTAATAGGGAGTAAAAATGTGTTACTTTGAAGGGAAAATGTTATTTTTTAATGTGAAACGGCTCAATTTTTAAAAGTAGTTCAGTCATTTTCTGAATTTTCTACAAACTAGCGTATTTTCTCGCATATAAGTCGCTTCTGTGTATAAGCCTCACCCTTAAAATTGCCTTGAAATCGTTGAATTTGACAATTTCCCTCGTATAAGCCTTCCCCTGATTCAGAATTTTCAACTTCATATTCATGGTTTTAATAGGGAGTACAAATGTGTTATTTTGAAGGGAAAATATTAAGAAAAATCATCGCACATGGTATTTCTGAAATAATGTATAAATTAATTTCTGGATTGCACATTCCATTACACGTAGACAAATTCCAAAAGGAGGTCATGTGATCACTACAACCAGGAAGTGTGTCCATAGCGGTCTAGTTTTCACCACCAAGTTTCTGGGTGCAATAATAGAATGAGCTACACATTATGCAGGTATCAAACCTGATATTTTAATGACCTTGGATCAGTTTTAACAACAATTTGGTAGTACTGACATGATAAACACTACAAATACACGTATCAAAGCTACTCGTAGTTGGCCAATCAGAGCACATTTAAGATGACAGCACCCTGAGCGAGCAATGGCAGGCACAAGGAACTGATTTTTTACACGTTTTATCCAAAATACGGTTTATTTTTTTCTTAAATTTCATTCATAGACGTCAAAATTAATTTTGTTTACCATTTTATCTGTTTATCTTTTCTCTATTTTGAAATAAATTACCATATCGACCACATAATGGCATTTCATCTTTGTCACCTTGCAGTTTCATACATATCAAGTCGAATTTATGCGCATATAAGCCGTACCTTCAATCCACTCATCATTTTTTGAGCAACAAATACACCATAAATACTCGAAAACACAATATTTCATTCCAACAAAGAATCCATTTTATTTCCCAACATCCATCCATCCATCCAAAGAATCTTCATTTAAACTCCCCATCCTCAAAAAAAACTCCACGCCTCACTACACCGCTCAAAACCTATTTTAACAGGAGACTTCCAAACACATACACACTTCCAGGGTCTCATGTGGCAACTGGCAAACATTCATAACATGCTGGATGTCAGCCCTGAGTGAGGAGGGCCCAGCCAAGTGTGAAATCGGACTTGATTTCAGAAGGGAGCCCAGGCCACACAAAGGCCTGTTTGGACAACTAATAGCAGCCAGTCCATTTCAAGCAAATGGGGGAAGGTAAGGGTGATCTACCGTATTTTCACCACTATAAGGCGCACCGCATTATAAGGCGCACCATCAATCAATGACATTTTTTCCATAAATAAGCCACACTGTATTATAAGGCGCACTGTATTATAAGGCGCACTGTATTATAAGGCGCACTGTATTATAAGGCGCACTGTATTATAAGGCGCACTGTATAATAAGGCGCACTGTATTATAAGGCGCACTGTATTATAAGGCGCACTGTATTATAAGGCGCACTGTATTATAAGGCGCACTGTATGATAAGGCGCAGTGTGTATTTTGGAGAAAATGTAAGACTTTTAAGTGCGCCTTATAGTTGTGAAAATACGGTAATTGCTATTGACTTCCAGGTATGAAGTACTCAATACTTTACAGTCACCTCTAGAGCCAGCCATTGTTGATGTTTTGGATTTTTTTGTATAAAATCTTGCAGTGGGGGAGGAGCTATATGATGGAAGATTTTGTAAATTAAGATGGCATCTGGATATTTAACAGTATTTTTTTCAGCTCAGGCGTTTTTTTTTTAATATCTGATAGTGGTGGTTTTTGGTTTTCAGTTTTTTCCATATATAAGGCGCACTGTATTATAAGGCGCACTGTCTATTTTGGAGAAAATTTAAGACTTTTAAGTGCGCCTTATAGTCGTGAAAATACGGTACCATATTTCAGTGACATCTCATTGGTCATTAAACCCTACACAGATACTTGTCAAAACCATAAACGCTACTAGTGTCAATAACATTGATTCATACATAGATCAACGCAATTGGAAGAAGTAATTCGTCCTTAGTGGAGACTCTATTGTTTGTTATTCAAGATGAGGTCATAACAAAAGCTTTACGATTTATTCCTGGTGATGTCTTTAGGGTATAACATGTTGTAAGACTTACCTTTGAAGGATAAGAAGATCCTGGGGGCGGATAGTGGATCTTGCGCCCCAAGCAACCCTGCAGATGACGAGGCCAGCAGGGCCAAAAGACAGCAAAGGCTGTCCAACAACATTGTCCTCTTTAAGCAAGGGGGAGGAGAATCCAGAGCTAGGTTGGGGACGGGAGGACAGAAATGGATGGATGTTAGACAATGAGATGGAATTTTGAGACTCATTTACAATGGAAGTGAATCGGGCATTGCGATTGGTCGGGGAAAGATAGAATTATGTGGTGGTGGTTAAGTCAGTGAGATTTTTGATTGTATTTGGGGAATAGGTAGGAGTTTTTTTAATGACTAAAGAATAACATTTAAAAAGGTTGCTAGAAGTTTTTTGGGTTTTTTGTGAATATTTGACATTTTGGTGAATAGGGGAGTCACTATAAAAGAACATGAAATGGTAATACTTGAAAAAAATTGGAAGTTTTGGTTAGAAGAGGTGGCATGGTATAATAAATGTCAATTTATAAGTATTTTATACATTGTTTTGATCATTTCAAATTGTGTATGCTGTATAACAACTTTTGTAGTGGATTTGTTTAAGTATATTTTTTTTGTAAAACTAGATCTGGTTTGACCCATTTCGGCTCTAATCCAGATCGTCTCGGTCACTGCTAGCAGACAAAACCTCATCATTGCTAATATTGACATGTCCTAAACATGATATGCATCTTTTCACTATATAAATATAGCGTGTCAGCAAGCAATGTACCCAAACAGTCAAAATTTCAGCGTCATACAGCGACATCTACAGAATCTTGAATTTAGTGCACCAACTGATTGGAAATCTTCTCCACTTTGGTGCAAATTTAGATTTTAAGATAGTAAATATGCGCCACATTGCATTTTTACATTTTTTAAATCACTTAATAAGGGGAATTGCAATCAGTAATAAGGGTAGCAATTGGCCGAGGTTGCCAGATATGCACCGGATGCCTTTCATGATGCAAACCAACTTTATTCATCTTGGCTAGGTACTGTGACACTGCCCTGGAATCGTACCCACACCGTCTGCATGAAAGGAATCAACCAATGGCGTCGTATTAAAAAATGTTTGAAATTCTAGCATTTTTTGTTGTTTTTTAAACGTAATGCTCAGTGCATGTTTTCCCTTCAATTTCCTACAATTGTGACTAAATCACAACAATACGTAGACTTCATCCAATAATACATTACAGTTATCAATCACCATTTCTAAATATAAACGCCTTCTAAAAGGCCTCCATGTTTTTTTCCCAAAAACCAGTCTATGTCTTTTGCATAACTTCAGATGGCGTTTTGCCAAAGTCTGGCTTTTCTGTGCTTGTGGTTCAATTCTGGGATGAACCTCTCACTTGCAAAAAAAAAAGCTTCTATGCTCTCCAACCACCCACGGCGAATCCCGCTGCTCTCTGCACGACACCCCGGCACGCATACGGAAACAAACCTGCTGGGATGTAAGCTTGACAAGGGCATTTTTAGTCTACAATGTTTAGCTTTTTTATACAGTAGTGGCCAACAAGCAGAATGCAAAGGGTTTTGTAGCCAAATCCACCGCACTAAGGACAACAGAACACCAAGACGATGGACAGCGTCCAAAGACAGCATGGGCCAGTCGTCTGGGAGGACGTTTAGACAATAAAACAAGCGTACCTCGGTGTAGGGAACTGTAATTTACGCTGGCGTAAGTAACACCGAGACAGAGCGACACCAAGGAAGGTCTCGAGCCTGAGGTCAAACTGTCAGTCAGGGTTTAAGATCAAGTTCCAGACCAAGAACTCTCAGGCAAGACTCCAAATCGGATATTTAACCAAGATTTTTTGAGTTAAGTACGCCAACCACATGTCACCAATGGAGGGTACTTGGTTTTTTTTGGGAGTTGATGATGGAAGTTAAGTTAATTTTTGTTTATACAACGCCAAATCATAACAAGAGGAAACCAAATAAACCCTGTGGGATAAGCCACTTGGTGAAAAGTCCCCGAAAGGACGAAAAGTTGAAGAAAACATGTTTTAAATAGGAATTTGGGACATTTTAAGATACTAGAGTTGGTATTCTTAGAGGCTAATGTAGTTAGCAGATTGGTTATTGTGCTGATATGACATTTTTGAAGTTATGGTCAATGTAATGGATGGGTTATTTAGTTCACTTGAGGTTTTTCTATAGAGGATTGTCTTATATTTGTAATTGTGGTCAGTACTTATACTTTATTTGTAGAGGTTAGCAATAGACAGTGGTTTTTGTTCCGATTTATTTACGAATTTTGGGTTATTTGGGGGATTCAAAGTTGGATAAACCTGCATTTGTACAGATATGTAAAAAAATACATCCATGTTTGGTAACTGGCAGTTTTCAATTGTTTTATCTTCACAAAATAAGTATTTTTATATGAATATTTACACTGATTATAACATAATGATCACTTTACATGTGGTAAATACACAATTATGTGAGGTTGGTCGTGTATTTATGATGGTTGAGCATTCCAAGATATGACCAAACATTTTTAATAACATTAAAATTGAAATCGAGAGCTATTTTTAGACACCAGAACTTACTGACATTATGATTTTTTAATGATTTAAACGTCGTAAAGCGAGGACCTCATTAATTAACCCTGGTGAAGATTATAAAACAATTCCATGAGGTTTCTCTTATATGTATGACAATTCAAAATTACAAGTTATGAAACGAAATGTTTGAAAAAGATGAAATTTGAAGTCAATAGAGCCAGAATTTAATGATATTATGACTTTGCTGCTTAAACGTCGTAAAAAGAGGACCTCAGTAATTAGGTCTGCTATTGTTTATTGTACAGGTGCAAACAATTCTGCCAATACAAAAAAAAACAGCCTGTTGCTTGGAATAAACGCCAAAAAACTCTCCCCGGGGATCAAATAAATGACTTAACTTGTAATATAAATTTGATTTATAGCGTGGCGTGCAAGCATTTTCTCCGCATGGGCAAACGTCAAACGTTGATTTAAACGCGCATCTGCCTCAAAGATACATAATTCATGACATATAAACATGCAAAAATAAATAAAAACACTCTTATAGTCCTCTTACCTTACGTGTAGTTATCTCCAAAGAAAGTGGAAGCGATAAAATAACCCTAAAAAAAAATTAACAACCAACCATCCAGCCCTCCGGGGCTCCTCGTGTCCGTAGCCGGGCAAAGGCAGCCTTTCGCCGGCTTGACTTCTCCGCAGATCCCGCTAGGTTATCCCGGATCGTATCTCAACAAAACTCGGATGGATTCAATTGATTATGACGGTTTAAGTTGAAGTGGCTTCTGTGAATAGTTGTGTACTTTCCGGGGGTAAAATATAAAAGAGTTGATCCAGGGATGAAGGGGTCTAACACGGGTGAGCTTCTGCCGCTCAAGTGGCTCCGAAAGCGGCGTGTGCAGGTGGATAGAGGAGACCCCCACCACCACCATTACCCATGTGGACACACCCATTGGGGGTGGGTACCTACCTTCGACTGGTAGACGCCCACAAAATGGAAATATAATAAGGGTGTAGTGTGTTTTCTTGTACTCCAGGGGGAAAAGATATGTAGTTTTATGTTAGGTAACATTTATTGGAAAATTACTATATAATGTGGATGAAAAAAAGATGTAAATAATTCTCCTGGTTTGATATTTGTAGTTTTTTTGGTGAGATCACCCAAAATAACTGAAACAAACTGTTTTTTGGTAGGTTTGAGTGGAGAAAAATTTAGTGTAAATAGATAACCTGCATTTCCACCACTTTACATGGGGGAGAGTTTTAGTAATGTTGTTAATATTTCAGCCAATCAAATGTGAATATCACAAATTGCATTTTTAATTGTGACATTATTAATACTCATTATCATATTTAAATGTGTGTGGGTATAAATTACCTTACATGAGGAGTAATGTTTTTTTTTAAATTATATTAGATTAGATTAGAACTGGTGACATCACAACCAGAATTGATGATCATTTGTGACATCACAACCAGAAATTCTGGCAAAAAGTGGGCGTTCCCTAATGTATTTTTGTTGGAATAACAGTGAAATGATTAAAAAAATAGCTATATTTGTGTGTCAAATTCATTTTATACTTATACAACTAAATCCGTGCAGTCATTTCCATTTGTGATGTCACAAATAATCATTTGTGACATCACAACCAGAATTTCTGCCAAAAAGTGGGCGTTCCCAAATATATTTTTGTTGGAAACACAATGAAATGATTAAAAAAAATAGCTAGATTTGTGTGTCAAATTCATTTTATACTTATTCAATTAAATCCGTGGATTCATTTCCATTTGTGACATCACAACCAGAAATTCTGGCAAAAAGTGGGCGTTCCCTAATGTATATTTGTTGGAATAACAGTGAAATGATTTAAAAAAATAGCTATATTTGTGTGTCAAATTCATTTTATACTTATACAACTAAATCCGTGCAGTCATTTCCATTTGTGATGTCACAAATAATCTTTTGTGACATCACAACCAGAATTTCTGCCAAAAAGTGGGCGTTCCCAAATATATTTTTGTTGGAAACACAATGAAATGATTAAAAAAAACTGCCAGATTCATGTGTCAAATTCATTTTATACTTATTCAATTAAATCCGTGGATTCATTTCCATTTGTGACATCACAACCAGAATTGCTGGCAAAAAGTGGGCGTTCCCAAATGTATTTTTTGTTGGAAACACAATGAAATGATTAAAAAATAGCCAGATTTGTGTGTAGAAATTAATTTTCTACTTATTCAATTAAATCATATCCATTTTTCAACATTACCATTGTTTACCAAACAAAGAAATCATCCAATTTACAACAACCACAACAATTGCTAAAAAAAAAAAACCTACTGTAGACCACATATGTGAAATAATTAGCATGCATACTAGCCATCATCTGCTTCTTTGTGCACTGGCTGACTGGGAAACAAAATAAACCAGTGCGATTGGGCGAGGGATGAAGTGAGATTAAAAGATTTAAATCTCCATTTGTTCATGAATATCTGATGCAAGAACCAATGAGAGGTTGTCGAGGTTTTTGGAGGAAATGGAGCAAATCTGGTCATTGTTGGCGGCTTTTAGCGTTAAATGTGAGAATAACGCGATATAAAGCGTTGTTGGAACACCAACGAATGCTGCGAGTACTGCGTTAAAAAGTGTGTTTATACTGCAATGAAGTCATTTTGGGAATATTTGAATTGGACTCACGTTGCCCGTGTACCTTGAGCGCCATCCATCTTTCGTTTTGGCCCGTCTAATGGCCGATGACGGAGACAAAACGCGGTAGGAAATTGAAACAAATGACTTTTAGCCTCTGGTTTGGTCACGGCGTTTTGTTTCAACACTCTGCCACCTTTTGGAGTCGACATCATAATTACTTGATATAAACACACGGAGATTGGATTTCACCCTGTTTTGGGGGGAAAGGGGCAGTCGGAGGACATGTCCACATCGATGGAGATGGTTTTTAAAGAAAATAAAAAAAAAAAAAAATTATAAAAGGGTCAAAGGGCAAGTGGTTAGCGCGTTGGCCTCGCAGTTTTGGGGTACTGGGTTCAAATCCAGGTCATGTCCATCTGTATGGAGTTTTCATGTTATCCGGGTACTCCGATTTCCTCCCACATTCCAAAAACAAGCAAGTTAGGCTGATTGGACACTCTGTTTAATACTACTGTTTAATACATAAGTACTGTTTAATATCTTAGTACAGTTTCATATCTAAGTACATTTTAATATGTAAGTACTGTTTAATATCTAAGTACTGTTTAATATCTATGTACTGTTTAATGTGTAAGTACTGTTTAATATCTAAGTACTGTTAAACATCTAAGTACTGTTTAATATCTAAGTACTGTTTAATATCTAAGTACTGTTTAATATCTAAGTACTGTTTAATATCTAAGTACTGTTTAATATCTAAGTACTGTTTATATCTAAGTACTGGTTAATATCTAAGTACTGGTTAATATCTAAGTACTGTTTAGTATCTAAGTACTGTTTAATATCTAAGTACTGTTTAATATCTAAGCACTGTTTAATATCTAAGTACTGCTTAATATCTAAGTACTGCTTAATATCTAAGTACTGTTTGACATCAAAGTACTGTTTAATATCTAAGTTCTGTTCAATATCTAAGTACTGTTTACTTTCTAAGTACTGTTTACTTTCTAAGTACTGTTTACTTTCTAAGTAATGTTTAAAATCTAAGTACTGTTGAATATCTAAGTGCTGTTTAATATCCAAGTACTGTTTCATATCTAAGTACTGTTTAATATCTAAGTACTGTTTAATATCTAAGTACTGTTTAATATCTAAGTACTGTTCAGTATATTTGACCAGCGACCAAAAGACCGGCGACCAAACGTCTGGTCATGATTAATATGTTGCTCCACTCTTTGAGAATACTATTAAAAAAATAATAATAATAAAAAATCAAATAACCCTCCCCATTTGCCATTAAACGTGTTAAATTTCCCTTGCTACCAGCAAAGGCTCGTGTGAAAGCATCCTTCCATCACACACACACACACACACACACACACACACACACACACACACACACACACACACACACACACACACACACACACACACACACACACACACACACACACACACACACACACACACACACACACACACACACACACACACACACTTTCACACACTCACGCAAAAACCAGGCCGGCTGGGCAAGATTTTTTGCTACGTTCTTTCCTTTCTCGGAATCTCGGGAATCAACATCCGATCTTGAAAAGTCATCACGCAAGAGTCGCACGCCAACACGCAAAGCCCAGAACACATGCAGGTGGGCGTTTTGTACGTTTTTGAAGGGTGGTCCTCCTCCCATCACCCCAACAAATAGCGACTCTCTCACATACATCTCCAATTCCATTCCACTTCCCCTTCCAGATTCGAGTGGGAATAAATCACAGGCTCGATCTTGTTCCCAAAAACTTCACAGTTCCAATCGAAGAGTAGCCAAGTTTGAAATGGCGGTTTTTATCTTTTCCCCCGCCGCCAAACAGCTGCATGTTTCTTCTCGCTGTAGTATTCCCCTTTTTTAATCAACAATATTATTCCCGCTTTGCGTCCTCTCGTGGCCTCGCCATCTGTCACTTGCGTGAGACAAGTGGAAAGCAATTATTGCATCGTCTTCTTAAAAAGTCCCTGGTGTTTTTTCCAAAGGATCTTCTTCCAGTTTTTGCTCATTTTTTTGGTCATATGGGAGGCAGATTTGATTAGATAATGTAAATAGGATAGAGGGAATATTGGAATGTGGATTTTGATTGTTTATATTTTTTGGTTGGAATGCTATTAGGATTAATTTGTAATGATGTATTTTTTATTTTTGTTTTTTTAAACTGTTTTTTGTAAGTATAATCTCAGTATTGGGGTTAGATTTTTGTGTATTTTTATGTTTTTCAAAGGAAAGCTTCTTACATATAATACTCAGATTTTTTTTCATTTTTTTGGTACACATCACATTTTTTTGACAGATTCTTCCTATTTTGAATTATTCTAATGATTCAAGATGTAATTTACATGTTAAAAAATCTGGAAAAAAGCACACAACTTAGTATACATTGTACAAAAAAAATGTACAACCTCACCAAAAATGGACAAAAACTTAAAGTATAAAGTAAACTATAATTTTCCATTATGCCATTCATTTTCAATGGAGAAAAAATGACCTAATACTATCAAAAAGTAACCTGACTAATACCAAAAATCACCAGAAAGACCACAAAAAACATTCAATAAAGACCCATAAGTGGACCAAAACCATTCCAAAATCAACAGGAAAAGTTACCAAAAAAATCCCTTAAAAGAACAGAATGATTCAGTTAAAAAATATTCCAATATATCAACAAGGGCTGGCTCTAGAGGTGACTGTGTAGTTCCCTTTAAAAACAGTGCTAAATTAGCCTAATGACCTTCTCTCTTCATTCCTGGAACTCAATAACCAATTAACATACGTAAACCTTTTGGCCAATCATCTTTCAGCCTTGCTAGACGAACAAAACTGTCTAAAACTGTGCTAAATGTGTCTAGTAAATATCATCATTTATCTTCAACCTACACAAGGGACTAAAAATGGAAAATAGCCCTTAGCTACAATCATACATATTTACAGAAACATGTTCATTAACATGAATATTAATATGCTCATTAATGTGTGTTGCCCCTTATTAAATAAATCAAACTCAAAAAGTAACCTACAAATACACTAAAATGAACCATAATTACCTCATTGTATCTATTATATACTTACATCTATTATTTATTTTTGCCTTCAATAGGGTTATCAACCATCCCTGTTTATTAGAAAGAGGGCGTGGCTTAAACCGCATTCTCACAATAGATTTTCCCTTCAAAGTAAAACATTTGTACTGAATATTAAAACCATTAATATGGAGGTGAAAATTGTGAATCAGGGGGCGGCTTATACGCGAGAAATTGTAAAATTCAAGGATTTTAAGGCAATTTAAAGGGTTAATTCAAGGATTTTAAGACAATTTTAAGGCTTAATTCAAGGATTTTAAGGCAATTTTAAGGCTTACAAGCGACTTATATGCAGATGCGGCTTATATGCGAGAAAAAACGGTAATAACTAACAGTACTCTTATGAAATATAACTATATATTCATCCCAGAATTCCAACAAAGTGCGATTAATGTTTCATTTCCAACAAAATATGCTAATAAATGTCAAAAAAGCTTTACAGTATAAATGTGCTAAATGTATATCGCTCATACACATCTTTGTAAACGCTCCATTAGTGGGTTGCCATCCAATAATAATCCTAGGATGCACTTGGGTGCTAATGTATAGAAAATAGCATTCTTCAGGGTAAAGTGGGGAAGTAATTAGCTTCGGGGTGGAAGTGAAGTGCATCCACACATGTCAACCACGCAGGTGGTGTGACGTTACAAGATGGCCTTTTTGGTGCTGTCGCCGTCTGGAAATTAATGAGGGGAACACGTAACGCACAAATCCCTTGCCTCTACCTCAGCTGTTACCTTTTTTCGCCGTGATAAGATATGAAATATTCACACGCTTTCCGTGGCGCTTTGACTGTGTTGGCAGTTCGCTCATTAGCATTTAAATGGGAAAAGATAACGCCGCACTTTTGAGAAGTCTTACCGACTGAGTGGGGAAATGCCGACAACTTTGCTCAGTTTTCCAACTTTGGTGATGGAGACCATCGATCGGTTCTCTTAACACTGTTGATTGATCACAATGGGCATATCTGGTCATAATACTATGTACACTCCTACCTATGGACGGTGGAATGGTTCCCATAATTGACTGCTTTATAATAATAAAGCAGTAATAATTTAATTGATAAATACTACCACTACTACGTCTATTACTAATACCACTACTTCCACTACTACTTCTGTTACTAATACCACTCCTTCCGCTACTAATTCTATTACTAATAACACTCCTTCCACTACTACTTCTATTACTACTACCACTACTATTTCCATTACTAGTACTACCACTACTACTACTACTACTACTACTACTACTACTTCTACTACTACTACCACCACTACTACTACCACTACTACTACCACTACTACTACTACTACCACTACTACTTCTATTACTACTACCACTACTTACACTTTTACTTCTATTACTACTAACACTACTTCCACTACTACTTCTATTACTACTAACACTACTACTTCCACTACTACTTCTATTACTACTAACACTACTACTTCCACTACTACTTCTATTACTACTAACACTACTAATTCTATTACTACTTCCACTACTACTTCTATTACTACTAACACTACTTCCACTACTACTTCTATCACTACTATCACTACTAACACTACTACTTCTATTACTACTAACACTACTAATTCTATTACTACTACCACTAATATTTCCATTACTAGTACTACCACTACTACTACTACCAGTACCACCACTACCAACACCACTACAACCACTACCACTAATACTACCACTACCACTCCTGCTACTACAACTACCGCCACCATTAATGATACCACTACTACCACTAATACCACTATGACTAATACTACCACTACTACCACTATGCTACCACAACTACCGCTAATACCACCAAGAAATAACACAATCCAAATTAACAAAAAATGACAATTGGCCCTGACACCCTTTGCTTTGAATTTTCAATGACTGCAGTAAGGAAAAAATATCAAATAAAAATGTGTCGTCATTTGAGCTATGTAAAATTGCAATGCGCAGACTTCTTTGTAAGCCCGAGAGCTGTGCTTTCTAATTACCATGGAAAGCCTTTTCATCTTGCCTAAAGCGTGATTGAGATGCTCTCAAAAGATTACCAGCTTTTTCCCTTGCGCTTCAATCGGAATTTGTCACATTGTCATGTTTCTGCCTGTATTTGTTCTCTCTCCTCTTTTGCCACCGACGCTACGACGGTGACTCAGCCGGAGTGTCGCACCGTTCAAAGTGGGACAACTTGCCTTTATGCCAACAGCCCATATTTCCATATATGAATAACACAATTTTATCTCAGATTCGTCAACCTCGGCCAATTTCTCCCATTATTAATGATTAAAAACCAAAAAATGCATATCTACTCACACAGGGCGCACGCAAAAGTCTAAAATTTTCTACAAAATGCACGTCTATCTGACAAACTATACTTATAAAGTGAAAAAACGGACGTCTAAAAGCAGAATTAGCGTTGAAATATCATGCTTTAAAGCATGACAATTCTATTAGCAGTCGCCAATGACATTTTCGTCCCCGAGACGATCCGGATTAGAGCCAAATTGGCTAAAACCAGATCAGCTTTACTAAAAAAACACCTAAAAACTCCCATACAAACGTTATTATACAGCATACACAATTTGAAATGCTCAAAAAACATATAAAATACATGAAAACTTATAAATTAACAGGTATTTTACGTATTTTGTTCCCGTGTTCACCACCCTCAAATCACAACCGGTTCTTACCCGGCTCCAACAGGTCTGATCCACTTTCCCGACTCTGGATTTTCTCCGTGGCGTTTAATTAAGCCTCAGACGCCATCTTTTGCATGACATCGGCTTTTCTCCACGCTTATTATGGTATGTCGCCTCTGTAAAATATTTAAAAAAATGGTTTTACATTCTCAACGTGGCTTTTGCGGGTGAAGGTGGCGTACTACCATTGGAAAGCTTTTCCCATACAGCACCCGTGTTGACACGGGGCCTCCCGAGGCGGCGGTCTGTCAGTGTCATTCTTCACGAGCAGTGGACCGCAGGTTTCTGACTGAAGACAGAGAGAGGAAATGACTTTTTGTTTAAACGACAACGACTGGACAGGAAGGGGCGCCAAATCGTGGAGGTTATTCCCCTCATATGGCCGCCTGTTGACATTTTGCCTTCGTTTTTTTTTAGATATTTTAGTCCACTGAAGTGTGCTGTAGTGGAAGGGTGTATATATGTGTATATATGTGTATAAATGTGTATAAAGGTGTATAAATGTGCATAATTGTGTATAAATGTGTATAAATGTGTATAAATGTGTATAAAGGTGTATAAATGTGCAAAATTGTGTATAAATGTGTATATATATGTGTGTATATGTGTGTATATGTGTGTATAAATGTGTATAAATGTGTATATATGTGTATATATGTGTATATATGTGCATAAATGTGCATATATGTGTATACATGTGTATATATGTGTATATATGTGTATATATGTGTATATATGTGTATATATACGTATAAATATGTGTATATATACGTATATATATGTGTATATATATATATTTTTTCCTTTTTAAAAAAATCGGATTAAAAGAAGTAGATCACAATCCCTAAATATTCCATTTTTTAATACATATAAACTGTTTATTTTAGCTTTTTTCTTAGTAAGGGAAAATTTGTTTTTTATTAATATTTTTTTATCATGTTCAAGTATTGAATGTAAAACAGAAAATATTATATATTTATTTTTTTAGAATGCTTTTTGAACTAAAAACATGAAAAGATGTTTTCTATAAATTTCATGTATTTGCGACTATGAGAATTAAAATGAACATCCAATTAAGAACAACAATTCTTTTTTTTTTAAGGACATTATGAATTCTACCTAGCAACAACGGCAAAATCTGAAAGCAATTGTGATTTGTCGCCGTTCATGTCCTCCTGTGAATAACATGAGTGGACATTTCGTCATAAATGACAACGGTATCTCAAGTTGACGAGCGTCCTTGATTATTTGATATTTATGAACGTCATCTAGCCAAAGCACATATTTCTGCCCCGTATAAACATCGCCGCGCCGGACAGGAATTTAAACAGTGCCTTAACCTTGAGCGGCCCCCTTTTTCGACCACCCCATCTCATCCTCCTGTCGTCACTTCTTCTGATGAGGCCAAAAAACAGGTGGCCGCAGAATTCAAAGCCACGTAAGACGGATGGAGAGAAAACGGTGTGTGTGTGTACATTAGTGTGTGTGTGTGTTAGTGTGTTGGTGTGTGTGTGTTAGTGTGTTGGTGTGTTGGGGTGTTGGTGTGTGTGTGTGTTGGTGTAGTGTTTATATATAAAAAAATATTATATATTATGACTATATTTACATATAAAAAATATATATATACACGATAGGTATAAAAAAAATTATAATACATATACACTATACATATAAAAATATATATAATGTATATACGTACACTATATATATTAAAAAAAATAATATATGTACACAATATATGAAAAAAATGTATATAATATATATATACACTATATTTAAAAAAAAATAATATATGTACACGATATATGAAAAATATATATATATAATATATATAAATACACTATATATAATATGTATACACTATATATATAAACTATATACACTATATATAAAAAAATATATAATATATGTACAGGATATATGAAAAATATAAATCATATATATAAACTAATAATTGATCATTAAACAAAACATATGACAATATTTACTACCACTTGAACATGTAAATAAACCAAAATAGTCAATTATATAAAAGTCTTAACTGTAAAAAAAATTAGTTAAGGTTAAAAATCTTCAATAAAAAGCAAAATCTTGAAAGCAAAATCTGTACTTGGTGGATAAATTATAATGAAAATATGTTTTGCTAAAAATACAAGAATGGTGCATAAATTAGCCTCCAAATTTGAAATAAGCCAATGACATAACAAATTTGAAAGCATCCCACCGTCCTGTCTGTTTGGACATCTGTTCGCACAATCCCCAGCAAGCCGTCTGGAGACAGTGTGACGCATAAAAACGCGTCATTAAAACAACGTCTCTCTCTCTTCGGCTTACTCGTCAATTGAATTATCTTTCTTAAAAGGGGGGCCACAACTGTCCCCTTCACTCTTATTGCCCCCTAATTGCCTTAAAATGACCAATATTTGAAGAAAACAAGTGTCAGATTTTATGCCATATCAGTTTTGGTTACTACTTTTAAAACAGAAAATCCTATTGTATAAAGTTTTCCCCAAAAAAATAGGTATTTGTATAAGATGGCAAGGTTAAAAAAAAAGTAAGGTTAAGGGTATCTTGTTACAAAGTTTACAACAGCACATGTTGACAAGTTTATGGTTGGCCACCAGGGACTGTTAACCTTGCAAGGCCCATTTGAGAACAAGCTATGTAATCTCACAAATTCATCTAGTGTCCAGTTTAGAACTGTCAAAAACATTTTGCACATGTAGTGGAGATAGTTGGGGGTTGAAAAATCAAGGTGTTGAATTATGGCAAATTTTGCAAACTACACACAAAGGACCAAAAAAAACCCAAAATCTTGACCCCTACTACTATTACTTCCATTACTACTACTACTACTTCTACTTCCATTACTACTACTACTTCCATTACTACTACTACTTCGACTTCCATTACTACTACTACTTCGACTTCCATTACTACTACTACTTCTACTTCCATTACTTTTACTACTTCTACTTCCATTACTACTACTACTACTACTTCCATTACTACTACTACTACTTCCATTACTACTACTACTACTACTACTACTTCCATTACTACTACTACTTCCATTACTACTACTACTACTACTACTTCCATTACTACTACTACTACTTCCATTACGACTTCTACTACTTCCATTACTACTACTACTACTTCCATTAATACAACTACTACTTCCATTACTACTACTACTACTACTACTACTACTACTACCACTACCATCACTACCACTAATACTACTACTTCCATTACTACTACTTCCATTAATACAACTACTACTTCCATTACTACTACTACTACTACCACTACCATCACTACCACTACCATCACTACCACTAATACTACTACTACTACTACCACTACCATCACTACCACTACCATCACTACCACTAATACTACTACTACTACTACTTCCATTACTACTACTACCATTACCACTACAATCACTACCACTAATACTACTACTACTTCCATTACTACTACTACCAATACCACTACCACTACAATTACTACCACTAATACTACTACTACTATGTAAGCACTATATTTCACAATATAAATATAGCGAATCAGCAAGCAATGTACCCAAACAATCAAGCTGTAACAGTCATACAACAACATCTACATCTTCATAAATTTACTGCAAACTGATAGGGCACCACATCCACTTTGTAGAAAATCTCCCACTGTTACCTAGGGGCAATTTAGTGTGTTCAGTCAGCCTAAAGCATGCATGTTTTTGGGGATTTGGAAGGAAACCGGAGTACCCGGACATGACTTCTTACCTAGACTGTTTACTAAATATCTCCAGCGAGAGTATTCAAAGACAAAGTTGTATCAAAGACACGGTCTAAAACAGCAACACATGTAGGCAGCAACAACCTGAATGGCGTTAGACAGACAGCCCAGGGAGAAGTGGCGCCTGTCACGCGGAATGGATCTCATTAAAAGTACGCCCCGGGTCACACTTTGATGGACAGCCAGACGTCAGTCATCTGCCAACTTGATTAGTCCGGACCGGAGCTTTGTCCAAACCAACCCCCCACAGACCCCCAAACACCCCCCCGAGAGCACACCGCCACGGCCGGGAGGATGTTGACGCCCCGGAGCCTCGTTCCAACCTTTCGCCTTAGATAGAAACGAGAGTACTTTTGACCAACTGAAAAGGAAATAGCTTACTTAGCACACCTGCTGTGTTGAAGCGCCTTTGCCACCCTTTGCAGTTTTTCCCCAAGATTGTGTTTCTCTACATTTTTTGGTCAATAGAGACCATTTAAAATGACTACTCGGAAGTTTTTAACGTTCTGCCCAATAGAATATGATATATTTACAGTAATACCTCGATTATCACGGTTAATGTAGACCAAACATGGCCGCGATAAACGAAAAATCACCCCCATTATTACTACTACAATACTGCATCTTAAAAAAAATAGTTGTTTAACCCTTTCACTATTATGATTATACTATTATTAGTGTTATTATTAAAACTACTTTGAAAATAGACTAACTTTTATTTAATGATTACTCCATTTTGTAATATATTTTTCATCATTATTAGTAACATTTATGAAGTTATCTTCTGTTTATAGCAGTTAATTAATGAAGTACTTATTGTTGCCTGTAGATACTGCACCGCCCAGCAGGGGGCATGTATATATATATATATTTTTTTACCAAATCCTAAACAAAAAAACATGACATAGGGTCACCCCTATTTAAAATAATACAATACGAGGGCTTATATGAGGGAAATTGTCAAATTCAACGATTTTAAGGCAATTTTAAAGGTACGGCTTATACGCAAGTGCGACTTATATGCGAGAAAATACGGTAATAACTACATGCGGAAACCTGAGCAATCTGGACATTGACATTTAATTGGGTAAAATAGTACTAGCATTGGTAAAATGTCAGTTTGTTTTTCTCATTGAAAATAATTGTGTATTTTACCCAGTTTACAATAATGGGAAGCAACTAATCTGTTGATGTGAAATGGAAAATTTGTGATAAAATCTTGCAAGGGTTTACTGGGACCTCCTTTTTCCTTACTTGGGTCATCACTGGGTTCTGACATAACCCCAGCACCCCCCGCAGCAATTTCACTGTTATTCCAGTGTTTTGTAAAGCGATATGTACGGGAAATGTTAAGTGTGCTTGCTTTTAAACACCAAAACCGCTGCCTTGATTGTTTGTGTACGAGACGATTAGCTTTGGTTATTTACAATAGCAACATCGTGTTCAAATCAGAGCCATTTGTGGCCGAGGAGCCGCACAATGTACATTACATTGTGACATGAAATAATATACAAAGTCTGAAAATTAAAAAAAAATGGATATTTACAAATCTATCTTTTTGAACATGATACGAAACGTCCGTTTGTTTTCAAAATGGCGTTTTTAGCATGTGTTGCTAACGCGTAAAAAAGCACTCGCAGCTGCAGTGATGCTCAGGTTACATTTTGATTTATGTTTTAGAGTACATATAGTCGAGGGTACTGTGAATATGTGTACTGTAATGAATGGTTGCAGGTTCGAAAATGTCAGATGGAAATAAATATAATTTATGTACAATAAATACAAAGTGAAGGAATAGCAGTTGTGTATTGCTCGGAGGTAGTATTTCATTTCATTGTTCCCAGCATGTGTTTTAGAGCTGAATATTGTAATATTTCTTGTAAGACTGGCAACATGTGCTTTTTGCTCATTAGAAATTGCGGTGGAGACAGCAGGCGTCCATCTTGGGGTAATTAAGCTCCTGCCTCTGTCTTTCTCGATGCCTTAATTGCGTTACGCTGTCACTCAATGAGAAAATGTACTTTTCTTTGCCTTTTTTATCGCGTCGGCCATTCTCATAAGGACGGATTTTCAAATATTATTACTATATTGACTTAGTATGTTCACATTTTGTAATTTGTAAAGTATAATACACTCTCTTAAAAAATATTTAAAATAAAATAGAAGTAATAATTCTTTTTGGGTTGATTTATATATCAAATTAAAATAATTTTGAAAATAATCATTTAAAATATATTGGAAATAAAATAGCAGGAATAATTCTTTTTGGGTTGATTTATATTTATATTGAATGAAAATAATAATGAAAATAATCATTTAAAATATATTGGAAATAAAATAGCAGGAATATTTTTTTTGGGTTGATTTATATTTGTATTGAATTAAAATAATACTGAGAAAAATCACTTAAAAATATTTAACATAAAATAGCAGTATTAATTATTTTTGGGTTGATTTATGTTTATATTGAATTAAAAAAAATAATGAAAATAATCATTTAATAAATATATATTTAATAAATATATATTTAATAAATATATATTTAATAAATATATATTTAATAAATATTTAACATAAAATACCAGTAATAATTCTTTTTGGGTTGATTTATATTCATATTGAATTTAAATAATATTTAAAGAATATTTTAAATCAAATTGCAGTAATAATTCTTTATGGGTTGATTTATATTTCAATATAATTAAAATAATAATGGAAAAAATCATTTAAAGAACATTTCAAATAAAATACCAGTAATAATTCTTTTTGGGTTCATTTATATTTCTATTAAATGAAAATATTAATGAAAAAATAGGATATTTTGTAGTCGGCCATCTTTTTTGAACCCCAACTTACATTTACTTCAATTCCAGTTTACATGAACGAGCATATCTCAGCTGGTTGGCACTATTTTTTTTTCAGAGTAGAATATTAATGAAGCTTTATCATGTTCCAGCCTTGACGTTGGCTCAGTGGTTGTCTCTCTCCCAAGCCAGCGTGACGACGGAAGAGCAACCAGCGTCTGACTGCCTGATGTTTTTCAGCCTCTTCAAGCATGCTTTCTGAATGTGTGTCAGCAGCAGGCCTGCATGTCGCCGCCCCGCAGCTGATGTAAGGTTAATCTACTGTATTCTAATGTGACTTGATCACTCTAATCTGACTTCCGTTGCCATAGTGCAGCCAACTAACTCACTACAATATACAAATTTGCCCGGCACCTGTCAGTTGCAGCAGCTCTGTCCACTCTTATTGGTTTTTCGTGTTTTTTTTACAGCCCCTCTATCTTTAAATGATATTTTAATATTTCTTAATACATTCCTTTTTACTTGACTTTGTACTTTATACTTTTTACTTTAATAATGAGTGATGAGTATGTTAATACTTTAGTCCTTTTTTTCCTGTTTATGTTTCATATGTACTGTTAACGGATGCACTTTTTTTATATGTATCAAATCTTGTGTTGACCCCGCCCATCTGTCAAATTTTTCAAGTCAATGTTACTTTGTACTTTTTACTTTAATGATGAGTGATGAGTATGTTAATACTTTAGTCCTTTTTTTCTGTTTATGTTTCATATGTACTGTTAACGGATGCACTTTTTTATATGTATCAAATCTTGTGTTGACCCCGCCCATCTGTCACATTTTTAAGGTCAATGTGCCCCGCCCCCGGGCCCAAAAGTTTGCCCACCCCTGACTTGACTTAACCCTTTCACTATTATGATTATAATATTATTAGTGTTATTATTGTTCCTGAAAAATAACTACTTTGAAAATAGACCAACTTTTATTCAATGATTTCTCCATTTTTTTAACATTTTACATCATTATTATTAACATTTATGAAGTTATCTTCTGTTCATTGCAGTTAATTAATGCAGGACTTATTGTTGCCTGTAGATTCTCTACTGTCCATCAGGGGGCATGTATTATTATTATTTTTTACCAAATCCTAAAATTAGCAATATAATCTCTACAGATTATCGTTAGCTCCAACAAATCTATTTTATATCCAAATCAACAGTTGACATTGATTGACATCCAATCCAATTTGACTGGAAATCCTTCGAAAGTTGCCATCCCTCCAGCTCAAATTGGATTGGACATCCATCACCATAAATATCTTGCAATGACTTCCAAAAACCATGTCATCTCCCTCACTAACGGCATTGTACTCGCAACAGGCTTTCCCCAGAACACAAACAACCACATTGAACTCTGAACCGGCTCCCCCTCTACATGAAGTCGGTCAGTATGTCGTGCCAACCCCCCCCCCCCCCCCCCCCCACGCCCCCCACCCCCACCCCGACCCTTCCACGCCATGCACATGACATGAAGGCTGCCCTACATATTAAAATGGTCACGCTTTGAATTGGGGTTATCCCTGCACCCACTACCCCTATCAGACCACCCTGTGGTCATTTCCTCCTCTAGTGCACAAACAACACGAAATGTTCCGGTTACAAGACCACTCACAAATGGATCCATTGTGTTTTTTCCTAATTCTCACATCATAACCTGTATTACAAGATCTGAGTAGTTGCTAACTTGCTTCTTTGACTTCAAGAATCAAGAAAAGCTCGACCAATAGGCTTCAAGAGTGCGTGTGAACACGCTTATTGAGTTATTTTGATAATCCTACACTCCTATGACCTAAATACATCATCTTGTCAGCGTGGGTACTGCAGTAATATGCTTTACATTAACAGTTAATGGACTATAATAAATCTATAGGATAGATTTTAGCCCATAAAACTACTTTAAGGAGGTTTTGGGGTTGCTTTGCATCATCAAGGCCTGGACAAGTTGCTAATTTCAATGAAAAAATAGCAATAAAATGATCAAAACTGCAAAAAAATGAATTACAGAAGCATTTAAAAAAGTCAAATTGAAATATAAACCCCAGATTCTCGACTATGCTAAGGATTGAAACAGCTAAATCTATGGGATGGATGTCAGCCCATAAAAGAACCACAAGGAGTTTTTGGGGCTGCTTTGCTTCACCAAGGCCTTGACGAATTGCTAATTTTGATGAAAAAATTAGGAATAAAATGATTGATCAAAACTGCAAAAAAATGTATCACAGAAGCATTTAACAAAGCTAAATTGAAATGTAAACCCCAGATTCTCGACTCAGGCCTGAAACAGCACCCCCACCCCCTTCATAACGGGGCACAAGGTCACTCACACATTTTAATTAGCTGTTGAAGCAAATCCCCTCAGCTGTCTGGGAAGCTGTTTTCTCCATTTACACTTTTTTTTCCAGAAAAACAGGTCAAGCCATCAAAAAATCTACATTGGAAAGGTTACAATCACTAAAAATGTCCTGTGAGTAGAAATCCAAGTGTATTTTGTGTGTATATATACGGTATTTGTGTTGTACTTCATCTCGCTAGTCAGACACCCAGAAGGATTTGTGCTCCATAAACTCAATGGCCTTTTTCACCTAAAAGGAAGTCCATCTGTTGAAGACAGTGTGTTGCAGGCCTGAAGGCAGTGTGGGTGTGTATATACGGGTCAACTGGGACCACCAATGCATAAATTTCCACCTTCTAAAGTATGACTAGAGTTAAATTAATATTAATATTCAGGAGCGGATTTTAGCTCTCTAGGATTGGTTTGAGGTATTTGAGTTCTAGTTTGCCTAAAAAATTGAGTTAACGTAAGGTTCTGGCTGTGTTTGTGGGTTTTGTTTTTCTTTAAAAAAATCGTTGTATTTTCAAAATATTTTTTATCCTTAATAGCAGATAAAAAATAATTCGTGTCATTTTGAAAACTGATTTTTCAAACAATTTGGATCCTAAAAATCATGTGATCAATCATGTTAATCAGAGAATTTTTCACTAAATTAGCATGATAAAAAAATACAAAAAAATGCTGCACCTGAATATAAGACGACGCCACAGTCTAACTGAAAGAAATGCCTAGAAAATACAAATTATCCTCTTTAGAGTACCGTATTTTCATGACTATAAGGCGCACCCTCAATGAATGACATTTTTTCCATATATAAGGCCCACTGTATTATAAGGCGCACTGTATCATAAGGCGCACTGTATTATAAGGCGCACTGTATTATAAGGCGCTCTGTATTGTAAGGCGCACTTTCTATTTTGGAGAAAATGTAAGACTTTTAAGTGCGCCTTATAGTCGAGAAAATACGGTAATTGCCATAGACTTCCAGGTATGAAGCACTCACTACTTTACAGTCACCTCTAGAGCCAGCCATTGTTGATGTTCTGGATTTTTTTGTATAAAATCTTGCAGTGGGGGAGGAGCTATAAGACGGAAGGTTTTGTAAACTAAGATGGCATCTGCATATTTAACAGTATTGTTTCACTGCAGGCGTTTATGTTTTTTTTAATATCCGACAGTGGTGGTTTTTGCTTTTCTGTTTTTTTCCATATATAAGGCGCACTGGATTATAAGGCGCACTGTCTATTTTGGAGAAAACTTAAGACTTTTAAGTGTGCCTTATAGTCGTGAAAATACAGTAGTTATACTTGCATCTAAACATCTTCCATCTCCCTTGAGACCCCAAAAAAACACAAACCTATCAAAAAAATCAACAAAAAAACAATATTACCACCCAATACCATATGAAATGACTCAATACTTCACAAATAACAATGCCTATCAATACATTTTCATTTCTATGCCATCTTTCTGTCAAAACACTCTTCTTTCCCAAATATGTTTTCACTTTTAAAACCGATCCGCCATCCAGATTGTCATATTTACCGACGACTTCTGTTCTTAATTCTCTCTCTCGCCAGCAACTGGCGTTTCACGTGCGATCTTCGTTCGCTAGCCACGTAAGGAGATGTAAAAAAGCTTAACGTGGCTGTCAACACCACGCTCTGTTATTTGCCTTTCCTGGCATCCCATAATCCTGGCATATTCCCAAAACGCCTTACTATAGCGTGCCTATGCGTCGATTTATGTAAAAGAAAAGGGAAAACAAGTACTTCAAGTACTTCATGGGTCTTTTTTGGAGATACCACACAGCACGTTGCCTAATTAAAGAAGTTGGCCTTCCACATGTGTAAGATTCGGCTCGCCCTCCCTCGCTAGTAAATTTTATTGCGGTAATACCAAGGGTTACGTCATGTATTTTCGCTTTTAAAGCTTAGTTTGTCACCCGTGTCCTCGTGAAATGGTAC
>NC_135517.1:2502500-2505000 GCF_051989575.1 Stigmatopora nigra
AAGCAGAAAGATAAATGGAGTGCCAGGCATGCAATGCAATGAAAATGAGAAGATGGTAAATATATAATCATACGCTACACATTTGTTGGGTTATTGTGTCAGAAAATGACAGAAATTTGTCCTCTGTACAGCCAATAAACTGATTAAATAGGTCGCTTAAATATTTGAGGGATCGGGAAGTTAATTTGGCACGATTATTACGGTTATTGTGAAATGTTTATTTGCATTCTTTTCACACTTGATGGTTTTGATATCAATCGGATATCCTGTAACGTTTCTGCTATCGGCCAATAACTCCTTGAATTTGTTTTCTATTGTCTAAAACTGTATACTTTTCAAAGTTTTTGATTATTTCATTGTATAATGACTTTTGTATGGGAATTTTGGAAAATATTTTTGAAGTATGGTTTTTTTTTTGGAAAATCGATCTGGTTTTACCCATTTTGGCTTTAATCCGGATCGTCTCAGCTCTGGTAGCAGACGAAAAATGTCATTGTTGATGGCTAATATTGTGATGGTTTAAGACATGTGTCAAAGTGGCGGCCCGCGGGCCAAATCTGGTCCATCGCATCATTTTGTGTGGCCCAGGAAAGTAAACCATGAGTGCTGACTTTCTGTTTTAGGATCAAATTAAAATGAAGAGTACAGATGTATATTAATTTTACAGATTTTCCCCTTTTTAAATCAATAATTGTCATTTTTTAATCCATTTTTTCTGTGTTTTTATTTCAAAAATAATTTTGTAAAATCTAGGAATATATTTTAAAAAAACTAAAATAAACATTGTTATAGATCTATAAAAAACTGAATATTCAGGGCTAAAACGAAGAGTACAGATGTATATTAAATTTCCTGATTCCCCCTTTTAAATCAATAATTGTCATTTTTTAATCAATTTCTTTCAGTTTTTAGTTCAAAAATAATTTTGTAAAATCTAGGAATATATTTAAAAAAAGCTAAAATAAACATTGTTTTAGATCTGTAAAAAACAGAATATTCAGGGCTTTTAATCCAGTTCTTTAATCCATTTATAAAAAAAAAATCTACATATTACATCTATAATGGTCCAGCCCACATGAAATCAAGTTGACGTGAAAGCAGCCCGCGAACCAACCCAGAGTCTAACACCCTTGCTCTAAGCCTTTTCACTATTTAGTAAATATAGCGTGTCAGCAAGCAATGTACTCAGACACTCAAGCAGTCATCATCGTACAGCAAAATCAACAGAATCTTAAATTTAATCACCCTGTCCACTTTGTAGAAAATTTACACTTTTAAGTACGCCCTATTTGAGTAAATATTCATACAATTTAGCATCGCTTAATAAGGGAAATTGCAATCATTAATAAAGGGGGCATTTATCCAAGGTGTACAAGTAAAATACTGCAAAATCTTTGTAATCCTATTACGGGAATATGAAAAAGTGCCCTTTTTGTTCACTGTACTGTCCTTAGCCCGGAATTGTCACAATAGAATACAACAGACTTTATCTCGAACCATCATTTGAGGATACAGCCGCCATTTATCGTGATGTCATGGCGCTAGAGTCTTTGCACGCTATCTGTTTAACTGGACTCTCGTTGGTTCTCATCATACTTTATCTTCTACTTCAAACAAGAGTCCCCATCCCCTCATCTTAACCCTAAAAAACATTGTGTGAGGATGTTCCCGGTGTACTAAACTCCTCACTTAAGAAAGCACGGAATGGAGATAATCGGTGGAAAAGACCTTTGTTGTCAAATGGAGGGAATGAGGGTATTTGCGTCAGATTGCCTAGATAGGATTGGAAGCACCCAGATTTCGTTTCACGCAATGCTGGTGAATGCTGGGAGGATCAGACGATTGTTCTTGTATTTGTGAAAGTTTGGAACTTTAGCAAAAGAGGACTTTTCCATCTATGGTGAGATTTTAAGACAAAAAATGTCATGTGATGATCACTGTTACATATAGACCAAAAAAATGTTAATTTTTTAGTAAAATGAAGTTGAAATGCAAGGCAACCTCGAAGAAAAACAGCCTTAACAAGTGGGCAGGATCATTATAAATATAATATTTAGATTTGTTTTTAATATAAATGGATTAAAAGAACTGGATTAAAAGCCCTGAATATTCCGTTTTTTTATAGATCTAAAACAATGTTTATTTTAGATATTTTTTTAAATATATTTTTAGCCCAGAATATTCCGTTTTTTTATAGATCTAAAACAATGTTTATTTTAGCTTTTTTTATATCTATTTTTAGATTTTACAAAATTATTTTTTTACTAAAAACACAGAAAAAAATGAATAAAAAATGACAAATATTGATTTAAAAGGTGGAAAATCAGGAAATTTAATATACATCTATACTCTTTATTTTAATTTGATCCTAAAACAGAAAGTCGAAACTCATGATTTACTTTCCCGGGCCACACAAAATGATGCACCGGGCCAGATTTGGCCCCCGGGCCGCTACTTTGACACCTGCCTTAAACCCAAGATCTCGTGACCGTGAGGACAA